>NC_044495.1:31242210-31349710 GCF_902362185.1 Chanos chanos | reverse complement strand
CAGAAACAAAATTTAAATCTTTTTATCCAAATAATTAACGTGAAATGTTTTACCTGAACATGGCAAGAAGGTGCTCTTTTTGGTTGGAGTTGGTTGAAGTTTATCAATCCCAGTGAGCTATAGCCTTCCCCTGGTTGTGCAACACTGTGAAGTTTTATTTCATCTTGTTTAACGCAATCTAATATTTGTGCTTTATAACTCTAAAATTGTGTCAGAAAATCAGCATGGACTAATTTAGCAATACTGGCAACCGCACATTCAAAGCTCTAATTTATTACTAAATACAGATGTGTCTAATAGGTGTGCTATGCTAGATTGAGCACTTAAAATGGATGGTTACGCTGTATAGACTGGATTGACAATTCCATTGTCAAAGTTTGCCCATCCAAAAATGTGATCATGGTCGGGACCCATGAGATTCTGAACGAGTGGCTTGTGAGATTGAGGCGGGGGTGGGTAAAAATGTCCTCATAGTAATGTTATTGACTGACACCAACACATTCACTTCTCCACGCAAATATGTATCTACTCACTGGAGAGAAGCAGCAGCTGCAACCAGACAAAGCCTTGTTATGTGCAACAATGTTCTTACTCATATCAAGGAGTGTGTGTGTGTGTGTGTGTGTGTGTGTGTGTGTGTGTGTGTGTGTGCGCGTGTAAAGGGCGGGCCAAGAGAAGGGCACAGAGACAGGAGTGGCAGTGCAGAAATTTGCAGTTTATTGCTTGATGCATCCGTTCATTGTGGGGAGAGAAAAGAAATTAAACTTTGCAAATCGAAAGTGAAACCAAAATAAAGTCAAAACAAAATGATTCTTATACAACTAAAAAAAAGTCTGCTCCGGCCTCCAGTGATGGAAGTCTACAAACAGCAGAAATTGGTTTAGCCTCAAAGGAAAAAAAATGAATAAGCCATGCTCGGGTACATCGGGACAAAAGACAGGACCAAAAGACGGGAACAAAAGACAGCTAAACACAGGGAGCTCCCACACATATATATACTTTGGTGACCTGCACCAAACAACAGACAGAGGGGGTGACAAACAACAGAGCATGGCTAATAAATAAATATCTAAGGTTATAATTAAACTAATACATTCAAATGAAATTTACATAACCGGACATCGGTTATTTAACCAATAATCTTATTAAAGAAAACAAAACAAACACATTCAGAACATTCAGGAAACACTGGTTGATGTCTGGTCCCCTCAGATAATTAATGATGGTATGATGCTCCTTGCCTCTGGGAACCCAATAAAGAGCTTGTGTTTCCGCACGTACCCCTTTCCACAACGGACCAATCTGGAGAGATGACTAGGCAGGTAACAATGAATAATGGTGAATAACAGAATCTTTCAGCAACCAAGTTTGTGCATTTAACCCGGAAACTGAAAGAAAATAAAAGGTTGTGGAGGACAAATGATAGTTTGTGTTATTATATATTGCATATTTTGTGTAAATGTGATAAATGGGGTGGAAACTAAACTGATGCTATGGCCTATATGTGTGGCCATCACACACAGCCGTCACAGTGCGTGTTCGTGCATTGTATAGCCAGCCATGTAAAAAGAAAAAATGCTTATCAACATTTATTATTATTACATATTATTATGTTCCTCAACTAATAATGAGGAAATGAAGCCCATTAAATCAGAGAGAAAAGAGGTGATATCTGCAAAAGCAATTTTTAGAAGGAATCCTTCTAAAGATGAATATAACAGAATGTTTGCATTAATTCTGTGATTCTTCTTCTTCTTCTTCTTCTTCTTCTTCTTCTTCTTCTTCATCTTCTTCTTCTTCATCTTCTTATCAAACAGATAATTACTCTGAAAGTATCTCACTGGCAGGGACTTGCCAGTACTAGCAGAACAAACTGGAAGATGACAAAACTGAGAAAAGCCATTGGCAGTTCAGCTTCTCCCAGGTAGACAGTTGACAGTTCAATAGAATTTTGCTCTTCAGCATGACAGTAACCTGAAACAAGTTGAACTTAACTAAGGAACAAAAACGTATATTTATAAATGACCTTCAGTGGCCCAAGCTTAAGTGAGTCCTGAGTTGACTGACTGCTTTTGACATAACTTGAACATGGTTGCTCATCGACTTCCCATGCTCCCGAAGCAACTTGACAGCTTGAACACTTTAAACAAGAGAATGTTCAATTATTGACAGATGTGGTGCAAAAGTGGTGGACACCTTTCCCAAAAGACACAGAACTGCAACGACTGTCAAATTAGCTTCCATCAAGAATTAACTGCAACTTATCCAATTGTTATTTTACATCTGTACTCACACAATCACACACAGTCAGTGTGTGTGTGTGTGTGTGTGTGTGTGTGTGTGTGTGTGTTTTCTCTTTTGCTCTTTACTTCTTGGAAAGTGTAAACCATGATTATGACTGCATGTATGTGGTGTGAAGCACTTACATATTGTGAAAAACAAAGGCACATAGACTGACCAAAGGTGATGTATGCTTCTTTAGTGTGGGAGGTAATCCCTGCCAAAATGAAAATGAAAACAGTAAAATGAAAGTTCAAACCCTGTTTTGCCATTTCTTTTTCAATACCTGTGCACATGTGTCCTGCCGTGATGAAAAATGAAATTAGATAAATCGATTTTCATTTTAATTTTCACAACAAATACTGGCAAAAATTCTGTCTTTTCTGACAAAAATAAAAACAAAATAAAAATATCATTTTGTCCTTTCACTTCATTAGTTAGGCTTTTCCTTTCAACAGGTTTTGCAGTACAAATCAGACAAAATGCAAACGAAAAGACAAAGTTGATAAACCTATGGATAAACCTAAAGTCCCAGTTTGTGATTTATGTTTGACATCATCACGCTGTATCTGACAATATGAAAAAGCAAATTCAAACGCGCATTGCGTTATCATTTCCCACTTTACCTTTTCGTTTTCGAGTTTGCCTACATGTAAATATATGTAAATATATTAATTAGAAATGGGTGTTGCCTAAATCAGAGGGGCCAGTGATGGAAATCACATGGTCACAAAAGTACGCAAAAGCCTATAAAACACAGAACAGTGAATCAGTTCGCGAATTTCACCCTACGAAATTTCGCTGTGGGGGCGTGGTTGTGAACAGCAAGCAAGTCACATAGCTCAAGAGTTCGAATGCTTAAATGCAGGTCTACGAGGGTTTATTTGTCCTGACCAGAGCCGTTGAGAGTTTTTTCTACCGCGCTGGCCCAGACTAAGCTCACGTAACATATAAACAACAATTTGTGTTGATGTACGCAATAAGGTCGCTCATAGATCTTTTAATCATATGCATGTTTCAATGCTACATGTAGCCTTTAGCCTCCGACAAGACTGGTGTTTGTCGTGAAAATAAAAATGAAAATCGAGTTATCTAATTTCCTTTTTCATCACGGCAGGATATGTGTGCACATGTATTGAAAAAGAAATGGCAAAACAGGGTTTGAACTTCCCGTTCTCATTTTCATTTTAATTTTGGCAGGGATTATCTCCCATACTTTAGTGCAGTCACAGGGAAATAGTCACAATTAAATATAATGCAAAGCACATTCAAAGATTCACACAAAGTTGGTATCACATTTATCTTTTGTGAAGCCTGTAATCAGTGCTTGAGCACAAAATAATTAAATTCAATAGCATAATATAAAGAGACAGAAAGGGCTCTATTTTAATGATCTAAGCGCATGGCCTAAGTGCATTTAGGATATGTCCACATCCACTTCTGCTAGTTTATCAGTGGACAATTTGAGCGCAAAGTAAAGTGCAGAGAGGCTATACTCTTAATTGATCATGTGTGTGTTTTGAGTATTACATGCAATAAACTAATCAGAGTGTCAGCTCCCATTGCTTTTAAAAGCCACCTGCGCTGGCACCTTGACAGATTGCTATTACAATAGTGGACTTAGCACCTGGACGAAAAGAGCGATTCGCCGCCTCCGCCATGTCCCAGTCCTCTGCCCAATCAGGTACTACATTTTTCAATGAAACAACTGCGACATTACTTTAGACCAGGTTTTTGTTGGTCTAAGTGTAGAGGCTTTCAGTTGCATTCAAAATAGCAACACGCTGGCAATGCGCCTGGCCACACCTCATTTTAAGTTCAACCACCCAGATGGACGCAAGTTCATTTCCTATTTAAACAAAGCGGGCGCTGAACTGGAAAATGACAACTGTGTTGGTCTGAAACTAGCAAAGATACTTGTGTTTCAGTTCGCACCGCGTTGCACCAGGTGTAAGAGCCCTAAGGCTGTTGTATGCAACCTGTCTGAGCTGAACTTAATAAACAATTTATAATGTTTTTCCCCAGCATCAAATTCGATCTCTCTTTGTCCATATCACTCCTTCTGTGCCCATTCAACACATGTGCCATGAAAATGTCTGCTCTATATTCTGACAAATAATATATGTTCCTTAGTTCTCTCCATACAATTTTCTCTTGTTTTCCTCGACTCACACATTTTTCTTTTATGTCCCTTCATTCCCAAAATATTTGCTGTAATCGTAATAAAGAAAGAAAGAAAGAAAGAAAGAAAGAAAGAAAGAAAAGTCGCTTATGTGCTATTGCACATTAACACATAGTCTAGATGAAACGGACATTACCGGAAACACAAACCGGAACACACAAGTCCATTTGCACTCCGCTGCCACTTAACAAATAAGCAAGAGGTGGGGAAAAAAAATGCGACAAGAGAACATTAATTTGACTCTCTCCCTTGTTGGCAAATGCAGTTAACAAGCAGCATAGAGATAAATGCCAAAAAAGAAGGAAACAATAGAGTAAAGCGAGATACAAGTAGCAGGAGCTTCCTCACGGGTGTGGCTCCTCACTTAATTCAAACATTTACATCCCAAAACGCTTAAAGTTATATGTAGAAAAATGCTCTACTTGCTCCAATGCTCAACATTTTTGGCTAGAGGAAGAGATCTCAGTGTTTTTAAAAAGGGAATGGTAAGTGAGGCATGTTTGCTTATTGTTTCAATGATCAAGACTGTTCAGTTTACTGATCTTTGTTTAAGATGTAGTTGGCATGTGAATGGTCAACAGAGGTCAAAATCAAACTACCTGATCATGACATCCATATACTGATCTGAGATGAATGTGTTTATATTTGTCTGTAACCCAGTTTAAAAATATACATATGCATATTAATGTGCAGTGTTGTCAATGATGTTAAATTTATTTGGGTGGAGAAATTTATTATATCTTGCTGTAATAGTTTGTGGATTTTCTTATGCCTGGATAAACACTACTTAAAAACATATTTTGTACCTGTGTTTCATTGATTAGTATTCACCACCACTCAGTGGGTGTGAGGTCCACAGAGACAGTGAGGGAAGAAAATGAGAAACAGGACACAGACATTTTCTTATGACCACATGTAGCTGCTTTTGTACAGTTTCTCCGATGTCTACATGGTAATCAGCAAGTTGTGTAGGTTGTTTATTTCAGTAAATGAATCTCCATGCAAAGTTTTATTTGCTGTTTGTTTCACAAGTGTGATATCTCACTCATTAGCTGACGTGAGATGTTTTTTCATCAGCAAAGTGAATGAATGTTTAGTCACTGTTTTGATAAACACAGTTTAATAATACTTTCTCAAATGTTGATTGCTTTAGTCCTGGAAATACACAGGATTAACCAGCAGGCAGTGGTTTGAGCTACAATTCTATACTCAAAGTCCCTCTGGCGCCAGTGAATGAGAAGAGACACTGCTTGGAGTAAGTGATCGTTGAAAGTGTGTGTGTGTGTGTGTGTGTGTGTGTATGTGTGTGTCTGTGTGCGTGCACGTGTATCATTTCTTGAATTCAGTGACATACGTGGAATGCTTTATTTCATTTCAGTTATTTAAAGTATTGTGACAGTTTGAAATCATCTATAAAGGGGAAAAAAGAGGTGCTAATTGAGAGGTAATATTTCTAGTTCAGTGTCATTTGTGTTACTCGTATATAGAGGTTTATGCTCATGGGAGAATTTACTGTTGTACATTTATCATTGTGTTAAAAGTAAAATACTATCATTGGTGATAAAAATATTTTAATTTGCCTATAATGGTATAAATCTATTCTTATTCACATATTCTTATTGGAAAGGCCTACGATGACTAACGCTAAGTCTACTACAGTTAATCGAATAAACTGGAGGTATGATAAGAACTCATAGGCCTGCCCATGCTTAACACAATTGGGGGAGGACTACATGTCACCTTGGGTTTAGCAGTCACCTGTGCCATGTGTGGTTTAAACAAGGCACCTGAAAGTGTGGGGTAAAGCTACTCAAAAAGACCAGTAACCAGACCTGGAGAGAGAGAGAGAGAAAGAGAGAGAGAGAAAGAGAGAGAGAGAAAGAGAGAGAGAAATAATTTTCAATATTGATTTTCATTATTTTCATTACATTTTAAATTGATACTGTTTCATCAGGAAATGTCTTTTAGTTATATTCGTTTTACTTGTCAGTTTTATAGTTTTATCTTCATCCATTGAGCAGCACAAATGGTATTCTGTGACTTCATCGCTTTAAAATAGTTAAAATAGTTGCAATTTAAATGTTTGTGTGTGTGTGATTATCAGATATTTCTCTATTTCTACTGCATTCACACAATACAACATTACTATCACAGTACTACTTCCACTTCCACTACTGCTACTACCACCACTACAACTACTACTGCTACTACAACCACTACTGCTACTACCACTACTACTACTACTACTACTAATTCTACAACTATTGTTACTACTGTTAACGGTCAAGCTCCCTTATCATGGTCTTCATAAAAGATGCAGCACTGTAATGACTCCCACACTTTGAATGTTGCCTCATATTTCAACGTCTGTTCAGTAGCCATGCAGATGAACGCCTCAGTAGAGTTCGACTCACTGCCACGTTAGACTTTACCAAAGGACCATATCATTACACTGTCTTCTGTTTGGGTTGTATGGAGAGCCAGACACATTCCACTTTTCACTAGACACCGTGGTGAGACCTCACTGAGAGCATGCTGCTACCTACTCGGATGATAACGTAGAAATCTGGAGGAACAGTTTTTAAGTTATGGTGTGTTTTTAGCTTTTAGCAAAGGTGTGTAGATTCTGGGTTTTACTAATGATGGGGGACTTTTAAAACCATAAGAGAGGCTGAGAGAGTCCCAGACTAACATCAAAGAAACAGGTGAGAGTTTTGCTTGGTTTTCCTGGGCAGACTAGTTAAAGAGGTTTATAACTAACTTTGCATCTTTAGCCCATCCACATCACAGACCTCACCTATAAGGAAAAGAAGGGAGGTTCTGATGGGATCTAAAGGGCGATCGTGTTTACGAGGTCCTACAGAGCACACAATAGACAGTACCAGCACCATCCTCAGAACCAAGCACAGGACCTCTGGGCAAAGATTGTAACGATAGAGCAGAGGGATGCATGATCCTGCTCAGCACTCACACGCTTGTGGAGAGATGGCTGCCACTTTTTGGCGGCTACACCATCTCAATCCATTTCATCGTGGGTGAGAGGGGCAAGCGGACATAGCTGTAAATATTCTGCTTAAACTGCCTGACTTGTTCTTTGACTTGTTTTTTTTGTTTTGTTTTTTTTTTTTCCAGACAACTATTGCTACCTCAGATGACCCTAAGAACTCTGGGGCTAGTTGGCAACACCGATGTCAGATTTTTCAGTGTAGATTTTTTTTTTTCTGCCTTCATTTTGTGTGAAACTCAGTGGCAGTCTGCCTCAAGACTGGCAAGCCTT
The DNA here is from genome assembly GCF_902362185.1 of Chanos chanos. Taxonomy (NCBI): domain Eukaryota; kingdom Metazoa; phylum Chordata; class Actinopteri; order Gonorynchiformes; family Chanidae; genus Chanos; species Chanos chanos. Next base: position 31,341,971 of record NC_044495.1, on the reverse strand, counting down.
GGTTCCTCCTGAAGTTTTTGTTCCTGTCTGTGTCTTTTCCTCTTTCTTGCTCGGCAATCTTTTTGTTCTTCCCTAGGTGCTGCTGCTTATCCAAGCTCTGTTAAAACTCTTGTGAACTAGGCAGAAATTGACAAAATTGGTCTTGGTCTCTGCCCTTTTGTCTTGTCTCAACACACTCCTTGTTGTAAAACACTGAAACACAGAGACAGATCTGTGATGTTGCTGGTTTTCACTGTTCCTTGGGCCACTGTTAATTTTAACAGCATTATGGACTTTGCTGTTCAAATTAACAAGAAAAACAAGATCCATCACATATGGATACACACTACAAACACAAATGTTGCTAAAACAAGCCTGAACAAAAGGACTGTGAACCATGTGTCCCCCACTGCATTGCTCTGTTCCACAGCCTGTTTGAGAGCCATTTACTTGTGACTCAGAGGAACAAGCTCTCATTATCATCATGAAGAAAGGCACCTATCTTGAGTCTTTGACCTGAAAACTGTGCTCTTTGCTCGGGTCACAAACTACTGTATTACATTGTTCTCTTCACAGTTCACACTGCACTATTCTGAAGGCCCTTTTCCAGGAATAGTCTGCAAGGGAGACATCAACAAACTGACCAATAGAACCTCACATTCCAACCTGGTCCCCTGAGAAATCAGAATAAGCACACCGATTACTCATGCCCTGAAAATCGGTTCATGTATACTGAATCCTGGACAAGCGCCACCAAACGGGCGGCTACAAAACAGATTCAAACGTACAATGTTCTGAGCAGGGTGGCAGCGGTTGGCGCGCAAAGCCCGTTATCTGCCAAATGTCAGGGTGATTATTAAATCCTAATAGCCGCTTGGTGGCGCTTGTCCAGGATTCAGTATACATTAACTGATTTTCCGGGCATGAGCAATCAGTGTGTGTATTCCAATTTCTCAAGAGATCAGGTTGCACGTTCAGTACTTTCTCAATGATTAATTTTGAACCAGCTGTATGAAGTATGGACTCTGCACTGCAAAATAGTTGTTGATATTGTAAGAGGCCAAAAACATTTCATATCCCTGTGTTTGAGAGTCAGGACTGAAAACGAGCTGGCTTCCCACACTCTGTAGGAGAAAAAGATCCGGCATCTGAAGAAACAAGGTATTGAAAATGAAAAAGAGGCCAAGAAGGTGAAGGTTGCAGTTACAACCATAACCTGCAAGAGAAAGCTACAGAAGTATAAATATGTTTTTTTTTCTATTAATAAGTTCTTCATTGCAGAGAACAGGAGGAGGTCTAAGTCATGTTTGGTGCCTTGGCAAGTCAACTATCTGCTGACAGACGAAAGCAAAATTTCTTTTGATGCTGTTTCCTTTCATGTGTCCTGTCATTTCTAGATATCCTTTTTTGTGAGCAGAGTTGGACAGACATTCACTACAACTCTCAAACCAGAAGTAAAAGAGAAGGCTGTTGGGAAGAATGAAAGAAAGAAACTCCCAGAGAAAATACAAGAACAGTGTACACCACACTTCCAAGTCTTCTTCCATGCCAGGATCAAAGCCTGCTGCAAAGAAGTGATAGAATTTAAGGCAACAGTGAACAAATGATTTACACGGCAAACAAGCACTTCCTTTGCTAGAGAGGCAACATGTTTACAGCAAGTGAGGGGAGGGAAAAAAAGGAAGAAAAAGAAAAAGATTCCAACCAGGGATTAGAGGACTAGAAGCTCAAAGCCATCAATCTTTCACTGAATTCTTGTCATTTTTGGCAACGCTATAGAAACATGGCAGGGTGGGAGGGGGGACGAAGCTGGCATTTGCAGAAATAGGCTTTTTGGCTTCCATGACAACTGATAGGGAGAGAAATGAAAGTGAGGGTAGTGTGAGAGTGTGTGTCTGAGGGACATGGCCCAGAGCAGAAGGTGGCACAAAAAGAACCCATGTCAGTCAAGTGTGAAAAGTTGATTTCTGGGTTGTTATGCATGGTGAGTAATGTGTCATTCTCTCTCTCTCTCTCTCTCTCTCTCTCTCTCTCTCCCTCTCTCTCTCTCTCTCTCTCTCTGTATGAGTGCATGCTGATGTAGCAAACTTTGTGAACTGCTGGAAAATAAAGATTTTGGTACATTACAAATAGAGGTAACAGGTATGAGTCTTTGAACAAGCTGTAGGCATAATACTGAGCCTTAAAAAATGGTCACCGCACAGCAACTCAGAATGAAGAATCATGAGAAGAGAAAAAGAACAGAATCATTATTACCTCCTTTTCATTCTTTTTTATTTGTGGTCATGTCTTAGAGGTAGTGTATTTCATGGTTCAGCCTTTGGCGCATTAAAGCACATTTTTATAGGCCTTTGTTGTGTACAGATAGCTGATAGTTAGAGATGAACCTCTCTTGTCTGAAGGCAGTGTTCTAAAGTTTCTAAATAATAATTAGAAATTAAAGGTGATATCATAACTAACAACAATTCACATGTTAGCTAAAATAGTTTTCTTTTACTGACAAACAATGACACAATTAAACAATATCTTCAAGAAGAACCACATGTGTTTTGGGATATCTTAATGGATGACATGGTGAATAGAATGACTGTTAGTGTTCATTTAGAAATGGTCTGGAAGAGAAGTCATCATTTAGCTCATTAGGATGCATCATGTTAAGCTTCCTAATCCAAGGCGTTGCTCATTTCTGTTAGAAATTTTCACCATCATCCAGTGAGACCCGCTGTAAAACAGCAAAGCAGGAGAGCATCAAGTGATGCTCTGCATCCGCATTGCATCCTCATTTTTTTTTCCCTGACAGATTATGTTGCAGAAAAGCATTTTTTGAACAATTGTTTTGTTTTGTCTGCACACACTTTATCTCAGGGGTAAGTCCACATGTAACAAACATCGGTGGAATTATAGTTAATAAATTGTTTATGATTGACTTTTTTTCTACCTCTGTCGGGATGTATAAAATATTTATAGTGTTGTTGTACTGCGGCCGCATCTCCCACAGGTAAAACGTCCCTGCATGGATAGTCAGTCTATGTTGTGCAGCTATTTGGACTGAATGAACAAACATATTTTCAAAAAGCATGGGCTCACAAGTAGAAAAAACAAACAAACAAACAAACAAAAAAACAAGTACCATTGCTGGCAGACCAGAACAAGCGAAACTGTTGTTATTGGCAGTATTTCGAAATAACATAACATCTTATTAACATTTTTTTTTTTGTATTGTGATTAAAATTTGTTCATAAACTTAAAAAAAAAGTTCTTACTCTATGTTTTTTTTCAAGACATTTATATAATTTTAGGGAACACTTGACACAGATGATGCTGGACGAACCTACAATAAACTAACACAGAGTAATGAGTTGGCCATTACCAACGTGAATAGTCATTCCAGTACTCAAGCCTGCCCATGTGGTGGTAAAGAGAGAATGTTCATACGGCATTTGAAACTTTACCAAAGAAATCGTGTGAACACGAGGTGGCTGAAACCTAGATGTAGAGACATCTACTATGCTGAAGAACTGTATTAAATACAGGTCTTATCTAAGTCTGTTGTACGAATTGTGACCGGAATTTTTGACTAATTGTGGCATTGAGCAGAGATTGTTTTCCCCTTATCATCATGCATGCGTACACTGATGGGAGTTTTTTCAATAACACCAACTTTTGTTAACAAATATACATACATATGTGTGTGTGTGTGTGTGTGTGTGTGTGTATACATATTTATATATATTTAATATACATATGTATATATTTTCATTACTCTGAAGCTCAAGCACTGGTGCTGCCATATCATTATGTTTAGCCCAGTATATTTAGTACATTTAACCCAACACACACACACACACACACACACACACACACTCCCATTTTGAAAAAAAGAAAAAAAGAAAATGTTTTGCTCTTTTACTTTCCTTTGATTTGAACTCAGACCTTCACCCTTGAGCAGCTGAAGGAACATTTTTAAAAGCAATCATTTTTCTTCTCTGAGTCAGTTCATTATTGTGCTCTCTGTGGAGGTGTGTGTTGAGCAGATGGCATGGGCTAGTTTGGATGAGAGGAAAAACGTTAATTTGTCAAATAGCGCTAAAGCAACCTGCTTGGGAATCTCATTAGGGGGTGAATTTTATCTCCTTATGATAGCCAAAACTCACCGGAACCCACAACTTCTTCTCTTCCTCTAAATTCCTTTTTTTCTCCTTTCTTCTCTCTCTTCCTTTCTTTTTCTCTCCTTATCCATACCTGCTGGAGGATGTATTTTGGGTTTTATTTTCTTTTACTTGTGAGTTCAGATTATGTCTTAGAGCCCCGAACTGTTTCACTGAGGTTTGTATTCCAATAATGTGTGTGCTTTATCTTGCATATCAGAACACAACATTATGTTTTATTTGATTTTCTCAGACTACTTACAAACTGTATTTGCTTCATTTAATAACATGGCTATTTCTCCATCGCTGCTCTTCAAAAAAATCATTTTCAATATGGTTTTCACAACCAATTTAGCAGGGGGACAACACTTAGTAGCACGTCTGGAATTCCACATAGTGGACACCACTCTGTGCGTCCCTCTAATGTTCAAGTCACACAAACACTGGGTCTGGCTGTCTGATGGGCTGCTATGGTTGATTGTGAAACAAAAAGCTTCCAACTTGTCTAAATCAAATGAGTTATATTGGTGGATTTTTGATCACATTTTTTGGGACTCTTTGTTCCTCTGTCACTCTCACAGGGGCACAGCTCACAAAGCTCACAAATTACTCCTTCCCATTTTTTCCATGTCATTTGTTTGTGTTTTATCTATCCATCTATCTATCTATCTATCTATCTATGAAAGACATTGTGTTACATGAATAGGGGTGTATGTAACAAGCTGTTCGCTGAATCTAAAACTGGCAAACAATGACATTAAAGTCAATGCAAACATATTCAGTGCAGTCCAGCACTGAATGGAACTTTTTGAATTCCATTGTTTATATTTAGAATGAATGAAATTCATTGGTTGAAATGTTCACTTTCATAAAAACATCACCGATTAAAATATCACTTTTTCATTTTCACCTTTTCATAGGGCAATCTGTAAGGCAAGTAGATTTTTTTATTGCATGTAATCACTACACTTGTTTATTAAGATGTGTTGAGTTGAACTCATTAATTACATCACATTTATGTTAGAATTCATACTGATTCTTGCAAAGTAAATTTAATTGTTTTGACAAATATTGACCGAACATATTGCATTAAATATGAATAATTTTATTTTCTGTGGGGGTGACAGAATAACATTTCAAAAACTTTGCTGTTGTTTTATTTAAGGATTGGATTACTTGACACACAAATATAACAGATTTTTGTTAGTTTGCCTCACTCAGCGCTACCAGACATGAACATGTTCAACATTCCAAGTCTCATAATATTCCATAATACTCACACTACGTTTTCAACATATGGATACATGTTGTTTTACTATTATTGTTTGTGATTGTGTCCCAAGGCACATTAGTAGGCTATATCACAGACATCTTTGGTGTTTGTGTGTGTGTGTGTGTGTGTGTGTGCTTTAATATGCCTAGTGTGTTTTTGGAATGAAAAGTAAGCAAGCTTCTGAAGGTAGATGCTCGTGTTTACTCACTCGCCTAATCAATATTCCTCGTCAAATTCGATTTCATATAACAGTGGAAATTAAGTCTGCAAATGACGTGACAGAAAAATGCAAAACATCTGCACCACCACTCTCAGACTCTGTTAGAACCCAAACCTTCTCTCCCAGTACTTTAGTCATTGTTATATTAGAGCCGGTAATGCGGTTTTGATGAGTGCTAAACTGACAGTGTTGACCAGCAGGTATCACAGCAGTCCTGCCTCTTCTAGCCGTACTCTTTCTCTCTTTCTTCTGAAGGAGCTTCTAGATTAATCCACATTATATGGCTCCACAGGCTCCATAATACCACCAACACTTGCCCGGAGTGCGTCCGTGTAACATCATGCTGATTTCAATATACAGAATGTGTAAACGTGGCTCTTTAGTAGTGTGTGTGTGTATCTGTGCATGAGTGTGTTTTCGGAGTCTCACCACCAGCTGTTCCCAATCACTCCGCATCCTTGTACGGCAGGCGCTGGTAATTGGCAATGGGCATGTGAAGCTATATCTATGCTCGCTAGTGTGCTTGGTGTAATTGAAAACAGTTTGACACAAATTGGTTTATTTCTTTGTTATGATTCCTTCCCCATTGGCATCCTGGACTGTGAAATCGAGCCCTTCTCGTTTCAGCAGCGAAACAACAGAGACCAGTGGGAGAAAGAGAGTGACTGAAACTAGTAGTGAAGCACTAGTGAACTTTTGCAATAATGATCATTTGTGAAATGATGTTGAGACAATAATATTACAATTCATTTCTTAAGTGAAGTTAATATTCCGTTTATAATATTTGCAGTCCTTTTTGCTGAAGCGTTGAGGCAAAGTTTGGCCAAGTTTGAAACATTTGTAGTGAGTTTTTAAAATTCTTTATTTATTGATTCATTTGAGTTTCAATAATGGGATAGGTAAAATGGAGAGTGTTTAATGAAACCTCTTTTATGACACCTCTGATGTTTGCAAAGATTAAAATTCTCCTTTAAGTTAAGACCAAACTGTGTATAGACAGTTCTCATATCCTCCCTCTGCTTTAAAGGGAGGAAAGTTAGTGAGCTACAGTCTGATGGCAGTATTGCTCCCTTGTCTTGACTCCTTGTATCCTGTGAAAATAACTCAGAAAGAATGTGTGATCATAATAAAAGCATTCTGTTTCATGTGCTATTGAAGTAATGCTACTGCTGGATATCACAAAGCACATAATATAATGCAGATAGTATTGCTACATGGAAAATCCAATTAATATGAAACACATATTTCAGTCCAATAGAAAGTTCATATTTTACCTGCTAGCCTCTCACTTACTTCATCTCATGTTATAACATATGGAACATAATAATTATGAAAGTGTATAATTCTGAATCTGCTCCTTATAGTGATGCCTTAAAAATACAACACTCTATAAAGGCTGTATCTTTTTTCTCAGTCCGTTTAGTTATGTTGGGTCTTTGCTTGTGTACTGAGGTCTTTCGCTGTCCTTGGTACTGAAACATAGTCTTTTGGAAACAGCTCTTTGCTGTCCATGGTGCTGAATGCAATGTGATAGTACATGATCCAGAAAGTGGTCTGTTATGTGCTCTCCATGGTGCTGAATCCAATATTTTATCCCTCTGTGCATGCTGGCCACTGGTTTGCTGTCCATGGTCCTGAATCACAATTCTGTCTTTTGTTGCACAGGTTACTCTGTAAAGTTGATTTTCTGTTATCTCCAACGCTCTGCTGTTGGTTTCAGTTGAATGCTTTAGTATCACACTTCACTAATCAGAAATTATCTTCTGGCGTCGCCATAAGTGATTTCACATTTGGTCTGCTCTTTTTCTGAGTATTGATTTCTTCCATTTAATCCATCTCTTCGTTATTTCAAACTTATTTTGTGAAACTCATTAAATAAATGGATTCTGGGCTGCCAGGAGTTCAGAGTGAGACTGTGTTTAATATTGTTTGTAATTGTGTTTTGCCACCCAGTGTTTTTTGTTGTTGTTGTTGTTGGTGTTGTTGATAGGTTTTTTTTTCCTGGGTAGTCCCCACCCCCCACCCCCTCTTTTAGTATCAGTCAACAGCTTTGTATGTTGTTACAAAGTTTTGCTGTGCTGCCCATGTCTCTGAAACACATTTTTTCCCTTTATACTTGGGACTTAGAGAATACAAATCACCTGCCTTCTCTGTTTTATTGAATTTCTCGTTTTCCTTTTGTCTTTCTCTCTTGTCTTTTTTCTCCTTTCATTTGTTCTTTGAAGCCTCCAAACTGACTTGTCTTCTTGCCTCTCTGAATCTAATAAGAACTTGATTGCTTTTCTTAATTATCCTGTTTATTGGTCCTGCAGGCTGCTCCTGCTATTGGTGTAATTAATTTCAAAGATAACTTCTTCTCTGTCCGGATTGAAAATGGCATACGATAACGCTCTGTCAGAGGGTGTGTGTGTGTGTGTGTGTGTGTGTGTGTGTGTGTGTGTTAATTAGCCTTGTGGAAGAGGCCATACAATCATGTCCCGATTCTCACTATCATGGACTTGCAGCTTTGGTAAAGCTCGAGAAATACTCTCTCTGTCTCTCTGCTTTCTCTCTCTCTCTCTCTCTCTCTCTCTCTCTCTCTCTCTCTTTTGCTGTGAATAAAAATACCGAAGCCTTCATTTCTTAATGTACTTTAATGATCAATACCTTTGCATGCTACCCATGGCACTTAGATAATGAAGAATGTCTGGATGGAAAGGTGGAGAGTCGTGAATAATTACCCTTTAAGTTAATAAAAATACAAGCTCCATTTAGTCACCAATGTCAGTCTTTACACCTGATAGCCAATGTAATGAAGAAAGTGAGAGCAGAAGAGAAAGAAAGAGAGAGAAGAAAAACATCTCTTGAAACTCTTGAAGATTTGAGAGATCATGTCTGCTATTTTACAGCTTAAGATCCACTTCTTTGAATGCCTCAAACACACATGCATGCACAAACAGATCCTGTTTTTAAATTTGTGCTTGTGTGTGTGTGCACATGTGTGTGTGTGCGTGGGTGTGTGTGTGTGTGTGCGTGGGTGTGTGTGTGTGTGTGCGTGGGTGTGTGTGTGTGTGTATGTGTGTGCCTTTGACTGAGGGGACTTTCATTTACACACTTTAGCCTGCTGTGAACTCATAGGTGGGACCTGTGTTTGTGTGTGTGTGTCTGTGTGGTTGGTTGACTCTGAGACAGGGCTGGGGGTCCATTAGCGAGCACGCTAAGTGCTAGCGCCACGCTTAACTTGACAGAGAGATGGAGGTGCACGGCAGGAGCAGAAGAGCCCAGCCCCGGAGGTCCGATCAATCAGGCACTCTTACAACAGCGCCAGTAACAAAACAAACGAGTCCTACTGCCTCACTCATGATGTGCTGAGGGAGAGAGAGAGAGAGAGAGAGAGAGAGACAGAGAGAGAGAAACTAAATGGAAATATTGTAATGCATAACAATAGGAATGGTTTTAAATGCTGCTAGCACTATAATTCAAAGGCCAACTAGTATAACGGGTGAATGTACATAGCTGAAGGTGTTTTGAATTCATTTAGCCCACAGCAGTGACTTTTCAGGGATGAAATGACACGTCCATGTGCACTTCCTGTGTATATACTGAGTCTGATCTTATTTGTCCCTTAACCAAAGGCCATGTGAGTGTAACAGTTATTGCTTTGTTTACCTAGTTTGTTCATGATGACTGTTCTTCATAAAGTCAATAAGAACTTCAATCTAAACTCACCTGCTCTGTTTTCCCCCGTTTTTGGTGATAAATTTAGCTACAGGGGTGTTTCCCCTCTTGAAACAAGAATAAAACGTGTGTATTAGGATCCAAACAAACAAACTGAAGACAGGTGTACAAAAGATGGAAGCTACGTACTGTAACTTTTATAGCTGCGATAGTGTCTGAAGACATTCCAGTGCTTTAAATCTTGTTCTCAGCTTTGAGACATTCTGTCACCTACAGGAGATGGACCTTAAAACCTGACACAGTTTTTGAATCTGATTCATGCTCTTATTTTGAGAACAGGCAAAATTCCATTACACACAGCTGTGTTTAGCATGCTTGTGAATGACCATCTGGACGCTGCACATGTACACGTTTACTTATGATCCGATGACCTGCCGTAAAATATTACTCAATTATATATTGCCTCAGAGCAACATATGGTCCCAGCCTGCATCTAATTAGGACGCATATGTAGCCAGAATGCATATCTGTTTCATTGATAAATGATTTCTATCTCAGAAGTGTGTATGTATGATAGAGAGAGAGAGAGAGAGAGAGAGAGAGAGAGAGAAAGAGAAAGAGAAAGAGAGAATTTAATACTTTTCATTAAAATCACTTACAGAATTCAAGTGGGAGCAGGGGTAATTTTGATTCATTTGTGTTGTCTTAAGACATTTTAAACTGATACTGTCTCATCAGGAAAATGTCACGCAATCATATCAGTTTTATTTGTCAGTTTTATCTACATCCATTGAGCAGCACAAATGGTATTTTGTGACTTCATCGCTTTAAAATAGTTACAATTTAAATGTGTGTGTGTGTGTGTGTGTGTGTGTGTATGTGAAGGAGAGTATGAGAAGCAGAGAGAGGGAATATCTGTTTGTGTGTGTGACGTAAAGAGTGAGACCAAAGGCGACTGATTGAACATTCAGAGGACTACACTGGAGTATAAAGAAGTGCTCTAATGCTGACTAATCCATTCCTAAGCCTCCTGTGAGTCTTCCTGCTCTCTGCTTCTTCTGACAAAAGCAAAGGAAAGAGAACTGTCACCTTACCTCTCAAATCTCCCCATTATGTATAGGGCGCCCTTTCTCTCCCCTACATCAGTCTCTCTCTCTCTCTCTCTCTCTCTCTCTCTCTCCCTCTCTCTCTTTCGCTCTCTCATCATGCACATGTACTCCATACAGCACATTCAAACAGATGGCCATATGTCAGCTGAAACATATACACAACAGGTAACGCGCACTTACACACACCCAGATGGCACAGACAGGCCACAGTATGCTCAGATTCAGATAAGCTTGGTAAACCTGAGCAGTGCTAAATGGAGTCAGCCTATAAATCTGCGCTTTGACAGGAGCGCAACCATGAAATGAATGCAGAAAATGGGCTTTGAATGAGGCAGGGAGGCTGGGAAGGGCTCAGGGGAAAGGCCTTCCGAGCTTCTGGAGTGAAACTGACAGTCCTCACAGCGGGAGACCCAGAGAAGTGGAAAAAAAAAAAAAAAGATTCGCACGACATGATTGACCAACAACAGGCATGAGGAGATCACACCCATATACTGGCAAAGACACATAAATGTTCCACACTCAGACACATTTTATTTAGGCACACATAAGCCCAAAGCCAAAAGCACATGCGTGCACACACACACACACGCGCACACACACACACATGCACACACGCACACAGGCACAGGCACAAACACAAACAATCTAACACAGACACACATACATTAATACAGAGAGCTGACAGTTTCCCTGTACAAATGGTGACAAATAAGCTTGACAAATATTATGTAAACATAAGGGACAAGTAAACCAAAAGACATGACATAATTAGCACTCTAAACACCCCTGTGTTTCTGTCCAATGAATTTCATGTACTCAATCACTCAAAAGAGGAACAGAAATCTTTTCTTTTTCTTCTTTTTTCAAGACTTGCAAGGAATTGGAGAGCTTGTTTATGTTCTGTATTGTCTGACTTATTGCTAAAGTCCTGATGGACTCCTCCACACACACACACACACACACACACACACACGTGCACACACACATGCACACTCTCTCTCTCTCTCTCTCTCTCTCACACACACACCCACACACACACACACACACACCCACACACACACACACACATACACACACACACACACACACACACACATACACACCATAATAGCATATTGGTTCACACGGGTACACAGAGAAGTCTAAGCTCTCTCTAATCTCCCTTTATTTATTTATACAATAAGACTTCATGGCCCTGTGTGCTTAACACTCATTACACCATTGTACCTTATATCCCCTTCGCACCACCTTAATCTTCTCATCATCCAACACACACACTCACTCTGATGTGTCGCCACGGTGATCAGTCTCCAGGCTACAGCTGATGAGAGCTGCTGAAGCCTTAATGAGAATAGCGTTGTTAGAACGAGTTCATTTAACCTTTTTACAATATCAGTGGCACTGATGTTACAGGATTCTGGCCTGTAGACACCTCAAAAATGTATATCATTGCCAGTATCTTCATTTATTTACAGATTTACTTGCTATATATATATGGAGAGAGAGAGAGAGAGAGAGAGAGAGAGGGAGGGAGGGAGGTTTGATGACTGTATTTTATAGGTCCTGCACACAGACTGTCAGTGTGAAATTCTGTATGGACTTACTTGAGCAGTGTTAGTTGCATCTGGAAGCAAGGTGCAATATTGTCTGAAGTAAGCAACAGCTCTTCTCCCTGAGGATGCACAGAGTCAGGGAAGATCTGCAGTCCTCTGGGACTTTATTCAGTTATAACCTAACAATGCTCAGAGGCTCCCCAGCCCTATCAGCTCAATTAAATGTGTTTGTATGTATTTTGGATCAAAGGGCTTTTTTTCAGGAAGATGACCACTTGTTCAAGCACATGATAACTTATAAATGTAAGTTTTATCTGCTGTGCCATGACATTACAAGAATAATTCATGAAAAGAACAGTGATGACAAAAACATACTTAAAACAAACAAACAAAAAAAAATCACCAAGCCTACAATAACTTTTAATTACCATGTCCTGTGGCTCTGAACTCTAACCCTTTTTTATTTATTTATTTTTTTTTAACTTGCCGCTGGGCTGGGTGTCTGTGTCAGTTGCCTCATAAGTAGATCACTCTGTCATTTTGCTGTACTCTTCAAGGCTTTGCTTATCAAGGCATGAACAACAGGGATGGTGGGTGCAAGTGGAGACTTTTTAATCACACTGAGAGAAGCCTGGTTTAATGTGGTCAGATCAAAAAAGACACAAACAGGGGAAAAAAAAATCTTTACCTGCCTAAACCAAGACACTATAAAATAGCTGACATTTCTGATTCTAAACCAAACTGAACGTGTGTGGTGTGTTTCTGATTTAAAGGCTTCTGCTGTAACAGCAGTGTAACCATAACAATGTTAGCAGATGCTGCAAAACAATATTTCTCTAAGAAAGAAAGAATGAATTCCTGTTGACACGAGGCGAGTACTATAACCAGCATATTCTTAAGCCTCACATCATACCTATACCTCACATCATGTGTACAACACATACACACACATGTGCACGCACACACGCTCACTTACTCACACACACACACACACACATACACACACACACATACATACACACACACAACTCCATAGAGACAAAGCACATGACAATATCCTCGTTGTGCATTGTGTTTGTAAAGATGACCACTGAGAGCAAGCAGCTGTCTGTTGCATCAGGTGAACAACATATTTTAAATCCATAGATAAAACTGTCTCTCCAGGGTTGTAAATAGGATTTAAGAAAACTTAAGGAAACTCAGATAGAAACTGACCCTACTGAATGGACCTGAGGAGACATATGTTGGTGTTATTCTTCGTTCTTTTTTTGTGTTTTAAATCTCATTGTCCTTCAGTTCAGGAATGGTATAGACCTCCTCACAAAACAGCACAGAACATATTGGCTCAAGGCTTTGTTTTTTGTCATTCAAACTACGGCAACACACGTTACTGTATTAACAAAAACACCACAGACCGACTGTGGCTCCTCCACACAAAGAAGTTACAGGATACTGACATAGTCTGAAAAAAAAAAAAAAATACAGAGCATACCATGTCAGAGCATCTTTATATTGTCACATTTTTTATATTACATTTTTCTACTTTTCTACTCCTCAAAACTCTTCAAAACTCTAAATGGTCTAGCACTCTTAACAGCCTCTGAGTATGTCATGGTCCAGAGGAAACTCTGGAGGCATGTGCAGATTGTTCAGTTTACTGGAACAAGACAGGCTTAACAAAAGACTTCAAGAATTTACAGGCTTCTGGTTTCTTGACATAGCACTCAGAACACACTGGCAACAATACAATTCCACACAACTAAACCACAGATAACTAGGGCTATTTATACAAAATAGAACATAACTAGATGACTAAACCAGGTACAAATAATGATATATTTACAAAGGTTAACTAAGGGATGAGGAAGTACATATTCAAATCTAACATAAAATGACCAGCAGAGGGAGAAAGAGAAAACCAGGGTGTGACAGAGCATTCGTCATGAACCCTCTGTTGCAAGTTTTAATTAGCATTTTTTTCCCCAAGTAATTTAATGATCTGTTCTCATTTACGCTCTTATTTATTAATTAGGATTTTATTTGATTTTATTTGAAGTATTTTTGTATGTTTTTATCGGTTTCATTTTTCTCGTGTGTATTTATAAATTGTACATTATTTCTATTTTAATTTTTGTTTGGCATTTGTCTTATCTATTGCTAGCTAGTATCTGTAATTAAAAACTCCATAGATTCTTCTTCTTGTTCTTCTTCTTCTTCAAAATTAGACTTTTATGTAAGTTGTATAAACGATCCCAAATTGTTCCACTCACCTCTGTCTCTCTCTCTCTCTCTCTCTCTCTCTTTCTCTCTCTCTCTCTCTCTCTAGTATCATAACTTTTAATAATTCTACAAGACTCAAAAATAGCTTGAAATTGGTTCCTGCAAAAACTGTGTCGGTGTGCGACAAATGGACTGACATGTAAAAGGTATACCTTAGCACTTTCTCCATACTAAGTGGTATTTTCCGACCATTATATCCTCAAGAGCAGCTCCGAGAACTCTGGACAGTGTATCCTTAACATTTACACTTCAGGTCCATAATTAACCCAGTGTAGGCAAAGGGGAATGATGAAAACAATCTTAAAACTGGAAATATCTAGTCTCATAATTACAAGAGAATTGTGCATGAAAATTGACTTTTACTGTATTCTTAAAAATAAATAAATAAATAAATAAATAGCATATTGCAATAAATATGGCTGACTGATGTTGAATGATGAACATTTTTATATAGCCTCAATATATTTGTTAACTGATAAGTTGATGCTGAGTTTATGTTGGTTTCATGTTGACTGGCTTTGATTAAAAAAAAAAACAAAAAAAACCTTAACAAAATCAGTTTGTTTATCTAACACCAGCTATAGACTTTGTATCAAACACGGACAGTTTCCAAGATGAATGGGGGGTGACATGATAAGTGTCATTGTTCATGGCTGTACTCCAAACAACTGACATCCCTGTCTCAAAATCAGGCAGGTCCCTGGTCACTCACCTGTTTTTTCTTCTCTCCCTGTTACGAAGACTGTGAATAATGTTGTTAAAAGTTTTGTTCTTGTTTTATATAGGGAGTTAGCTGTGGGACAGAACATTTTTACAAAGCCTTACAGAGCAATGAAAAAGGTAGCAAACATGGAAGACTAAAGTAGATAAATAAAACAGAACAACCTGGTGCACGACACCCACACAGATTCACAGGCCTCTTAACCCTAAACTAGTAAATAAATGAAAACAAACATGGGGAGCCACCAAATAAAAGCAAGGGAAGCCAAGAACATTCCAGCATTATTCTCCCAGTTTCATTACTGGAACACCACATATATAGATAAAAGCTCATCACTACCATATACAGAAAAGACAGAGAGGACAGAGAGGGAAGATGAACCACACAGTACAGCTTTCAGATTTGGAATACAAGGGGTACACATAATATCTGCTATCTGTTAGCCCACTGAAAGCTAAGATGAAGGCATATGTCTTAAAGTACAAATTGAAAAATACCATGTTTAAAGAAATTAAGTAAGATGATGATGCTACCTTTGAGCAAACGGCCAAAGCAGTCCACAGGAGGGATAGGTGATGAAACTGATGATGATGTGGGAGAAAAAAAATCTACTGAGCTACAGCTTCTGTAAAATGTTCACACTTAGACTGAACCATGTTATATTTTGCAGTGATCTCCCAATGCCAAAAAAGACAAAAAATACATTTGTAGTACAAGTAAGGCTCCTTAGCATTTGTTTTACTTGGAACATCACAGCCTTCCATGACAGGAGGGTTGATGGTAGGTGTTAACACCTGCATTCTGATCACTTTTCCAGTACTTTAGCACTGTGTTAACTTTTCTTAAGTCAGAGAGAGGGGAATGTTAATGAGACCAATGTTAAAGAAAAGTTAAAGTTTCTGGAACTGGGCTGAAATTTTTATTTAATTTGTCAGGGTAGGAGCTGTTACAGTAAGACAGAGCAACTTCCAGCCTGCTGGTGTGTTCTCACATCACCTCAACCACGTGAATTCAAAGTGGCATTGTCACATTAAAAGCAAAAACCACTCCCTCCTCAGTGGTACACTTCTCATATCAGTCAGACTAATAATGTGCTCAAAACTGTGGATCTTAATGAAAGAGGCAGGAGGCCAACAGGGAACTCATCTTTCTGAGGATTTTAAGAAGGTTGTGTAGTGTAATGTAGAGTGTTATGCTGATGGCGGAGATTAGGGTGACGCTAATTTTGAGTTCATAAATGTGTGTGTGTGTGTGTGTGTGTGTGTGTGTGTGTGTGTGTATGGTAGATAGCTTTTGGGCTTCTTTCTGGTCCCAGAGCACTTCATAGCAAAGTGGAAGATGTGTTAGCCTAAGGCTGCTTTTGGAGCATAGTGTGCACACACTCTTACACACCACACTACACACACTACACACACACACACACACACACACACACTCAGTCACCCTGAGTCTGAGTACAAAAAGGTCTTTCTTAGTTTTCAGCAACAGCGCCATTTTCAAAAATCACTCTACCCCAGCCTTTTATTCCTTTTGTTCATTTAAAAGACATGGAACTTTGGGAAATCGATGCCAAGTGTGGTTTTTGGAGAGAAGCAAACCTTCCAGTTGGATGGAGTGTTAAGAGTGGATGCTGTCAGAATGTAATAACCATAGTCATCATTGCATCTGTTATTATTATTGTTTTTATAGTATGTTAGTGGAACTGCACATTTGAGTTGTCAGCTGTCAGAGAGATCACATCAAATTAGTGTCTGGTTTGGAGCTGCTCTTAAAATGGACCATTAATTATCTTCTGTCAGAAGGATGTCGGAGAAAATCTTTTTGATGTATTCAATTGTACAAGTGTTTTAGAAATCATTAGTGTGTAGTTCTCCATGCAGTCACACGATGAATAAAATACAAATTTTGATACTTAATTTTAAAACTCTGCTGTGTATATTTTCTTGTTACCAGAGGATATGAGAATTTTGAGGAAACAGGCCAGTTCTGGAAAAGCACAGGCTTCCACTTACTGACCTTTCAGCATTTCAATTACGAGTAAATACTCACAAAAAACATACACTTTCTCCCATCATCTTTCCTGACCAGTGGAAATGTTAATGCACTCCTAAGAGGCTGTCAAGACCATGCCACCCTTGGCCCCATCCTAACCCTGATTTCAATACAGTCCACGTCTCCTCTGGGGAGACATAGTTGCCCCTCCTGGGTACATTATTGACCTGTATGAAAGCCCATTTCCATCATTTGATTATAGGCACATTAATGAGATCAGACAGGCCACTATGAGCACTGGTTGCCCAGGGAAACCACAGAGGGAATGCTCAGTTAGTATTCGCATGCTTCTCTGATGGACATGCGGGTGCCAAGCCAGACTCATCTCGGCTTGGGCGATCCGTCTGCTCGACCTCGAGGTCGATTGCTCTCCACGTGGCATTTGCAAAGAGACATTAAATGAACTCTAATTGGCTGAGCTGTTGGCCTTGGACGTTGCGTTATGATGAGAGAGGATCTTCTGGAGGCAAAATGGTCATTGTTATAGCACAAGCGGCCTGGTGTAATTGGAATATGGCAGATGAAACAATAACAAGGCAGAAGCTAAAAGGATTGTATGTTGTAGTTAACGAGTAAACTGTCTTCCTTTATGAGGTCTTCCAGTGTGAGGCTCTGGACAGGGTGGTAGATAGTGTATGAGTTCATGTAAGAGTCAAACAAATGTACTGTTGACCTGCAGTCAATAGTACCTGCACTACACCTACACTCTGAGGGTACAGACATGTTCTCTCTCTCTCTCTCTCTCTCTCTCTCACTCTTTACCGGCATTATCATCATCCCCATTTTATGGGCTCTGGCTTATTTCCCTAGAGTCAGTGTTTCCCATTGTATCCCTGCTTCAGTCCTTTATTTACCTCTACCTGAGGCTGTAAACTTGCATTCATGTGTTCATCCCTTACTCTATCAGAGGAAAATATGCTGCCCTATATATATTCTTAGCCGAAAATAACAATAAAACTTCACATGAAAGCTGTTTATGAGCTGTTTATGTTTTACATAAGTATACACACTGATTATTGGAATTACTGTGATCTGATGAGTTTTTCTTTGACTGTTCTGATGAATTTGCCTGAGCATGAATTATAAGTATCAGGCACCGAAGTGATAATGCTATTTTCAGTTCTGCGCTCTGTTGCATAAAGACTGCAATTTTATTCTCAGATAATGATGTAAAGAAAACAAGTTTTTCATGGTCTCCTCTCTCACAGAACATGAAATCTTTCATGTGGGAGATGCAAAAACAAGCACTAAATGCACAGCAGGCTTTGTGTGGTGCTGTTTGCTCCAAAACAGTGGTTTCATATCAATGACAACTGCATTTTCATTGGCCACGGAGCTGAAAAAAGGGTGGAGCTAACAGTAGTAAGGCATGTCCTATCATTTTAAAGCCTATTCATGACACAGCTCTGCTCCAAGCTTGACTGATGTGCATTGAAAGTAGCTTAATGATGAGAGAATAAGTTTCTCTTCGTATGAATTGCCTTTTTCTCGGATCTCTTGGGTTCTCAGACTGAATGCTGTGTAGTTATGGGTCAGAAGACTCTGCAGGTTCTAGCCTATCAAACGGGCCATTACCACGCCATTTGAATGAGTGATCCTTCTCTGTTTTGCAAGCGTGGCAGGATCGAGCCGACAGGATTGCTTAGGCCATGTAAATCTGCCTCTCTTTAATAGCACTCCCCTCATCCCTGATATAAATTGTAAATACATCCCAGAGGCTCTTAGGCACAGGCAACTAGAGTCATATATTTCAGTGGAAAATTATAGAGAATCCTCAGGAGAGTGTGCGAGTAAGGCCGTTATTTATTTTATTTATTAGGTGTAATCTGTCTTTAGCATAGTCTCAGTGTCACACAAGTCTAAAGCACTGCATCATTTTAATGATATGTATGCACGCACACATGAAAGATGTATGTGAGGAAGTGTGTATGTAGGGCTACATGTTCATTTGGACCCCTGTGAATTTTAGTAGGTTTTCCTAAAGCTAGTGTGTAAGCATGGACTGTTTTACACATGTAAGTGTACGCTTTTGATCATCAAAAGTGATCGGGTGTGGGGGTGAAATCCAGAAGCTGATTTTGATCCACACGGAGTCTGACATAACCCCTTCCTCTAAGCGTTCTCAAGAGTCCCCCACTCTCTCTCTCTCTCTCTCTCTCTCTCTCTCTCTCTCTCTCTCTCTCTCTCTCTCTCTCTCTTTCTCGCTCTATTTTGCCCCTTCTCTCTTTTTTGCCATCCTGAAGCTGAAAAGGTCATGAGGATTGATTTCTAATAAAACCGTTTCCTGTGGGTCATTGCCCGGCTGAGAGCTGACCTTTCCACCACCGCAGACGACCGTTTAAGTGGCGGGGGAGCGTCACTGGTGCCGAGGGTTAGGTGATATGACATAGACCAAAGGCACACGGGCCCCCCCTCCGATGCAACAGCATCCAGTGTATTAGCAGCTCC
Organism: Chanos chanos; assembly: GCF_902362185.1. Classification (NCBI taxonomy): domain Eukaryota; kingdom Metazoa; phylum Chordata; class Actinopteri; order Gonorynchiformes; family Chanidae; genus Chanos; species Chanos chanos. The sequence goes on along the minus strand of NC_044495.1, from coordinate 31,322,531 downwards.
ATTTGTACTGGTGTAGAAAGTGAACAACATGCAAAATCTTTCTTATTCCAAGAATGACACACTCTTCAGTTGAGGTTGAACACAGTGTGAATTAATTTATGGGCTGAAGCTTCATTGCTGCTCAGATAATCCTTGTGTTCTAATTGAAAGACTCAGGGTACTACAATTTTGATGACCACTATTCAGATGGCTTTTATGTAGATGATTCATGGCCAGTTGAGTTAATATTCAAAATCACTTATACTCAGATGAGTAAGACACAGATAATTAGTACTAGATGACCAGTATGCAGAAGATCAGGTCTCTGATGAATAGTACACAGATTTCTAGTACTGTGATGAATAGTACATGACTGATTAACATTCTGACGGATAGTACACCCATGATTCATGCTTTAGTAAGCCAATGAGTAGTACTGAACAATCACCGTAAATTACTGTTGATTTTTAAATGTGAGATTTAAAACCAACAGACTGTGAACTGTTATCACCATAGTGAGAGAGAGCATTTTATGCCACGAGGCATGTGGGTGTTAAAAACAAAAACAAAACAAAGAAACAAACAAAGAAAACAAAAAAAAACAAAAAAAAAAACAAAACAAAACAAAAAATGATCAAACAAACAGAGAATTAAAAAAAAAATTCTAAAACATCCCACTGGAAACCTTTTGTGTGGAGCATAATGTTCATTCCTGTTACCAAAAGCATGTATTTATGGCTTTGTGGTTTGGAAGCTGTAGTGTGAAAAAAAAAGATTTGAAATCTGACCCATGATGTACTTGTCATGCCAATAACTCATTCTTTAAAAAATAGAGTTAGTTATATTGTATTGTCTATAATATGCATGTTTCAGCAAAAGAATGATAAAAATTCTGTTATTTTTTTCTGTTAAATGAAAGCTTCAAAACCTTTGGCTTAATGTTGATCTGCTTATTATAAATGTTGCTATAGAGATGAAGGAATAACTTCTGAAGAACATGAGGGGTCATGGCCCCCACACCCCTCTTAATAACTGGACTTCCCAGTGACTCCTCATTGATATACTATCATGTATGGTAACTCGTCTTTATTGAAATGGATTTTACATTAATTTTAGGATGTTTTGCCCTGTTATTAATGATTTGATGAGCAAAGAATGCTGTTCTATACAGGTGTAAATGATTGGAGCAGGTTTTTTTTTCTTTTTGTATCATATAGTAGATGAAAGCAATAGATAAAAATAGATGGTAAATGTAGTAGATTAACATATATACAGCTTAGACATCATCAGTTCTTGTCAATATCTATATCTATCTATCTATATATACACATACATACATACACACACACACACACACACACACACACACCCTTGTTAATCTGCATCCCCCTTGTTAATCTGCCATCCCCCTATATACTCTATAGAGTACTGTCAGTGACCATTGGGCATGTGTGTGTGTGTGTGTGTGTGTATGTAATCCCAGCAATCATCAAGAAATAACAAGAAATGATATTATCCAAGATGGTGGACTTTATGTGATGTCATAGTTGTATATGAGACTATCCAGATGAAATGAGATGATTTAGGTTCCTCTGCTTCTCTTGTCCACACCAGCTTAAATGAGTTGAATGTATAATTTCCACAGAAGGTCATTATAGAACAGTTTATTTATTTATTTATTTATTTATTTATTTATTTTAACCTTGCAAATCCAATACTGTTATACATCATACTGAATCATGATGTGTCAAAAAATGAGTCATGTTGAAAATAGATACAGTACACAATTACATCTGTGTTCTCAGCTTCATGTTGATGTCAAAGTGAACAATCACTTAAGGAGAACACAATTCTCCACTACAGTAATGGACACAATTCTCATAACTAAAAAAATCTTTGGGGAAAATTTCCTTCTCGCCTGAAAATGAGCATCTAGTCATTACAGAAGCTTATAAATGGTACCATTTATAAGGCCAAATACTTCCACTCAAAGACGTGAGAAAAAGTAAGAACAGTAAACATATGAAAAAAATGTAAGAAATTTTAACTTATTTTAATTCCTCTGACTTTCTCTCTCTCTCCAAGCTAAATGAATCAGGCACAGTATCTGGTCTATATTTTATTCTGCTACAGCTTTTATAGTATCGCATAATTGCCTAACACAAATCTGTTATGCTCTGGTTTTGTTGGTTTGCATCTCTAAGAATTTAGAGAGAAAAACAGTATGTCAGCATGCCAAGATAAGAGGACAGGTAACATATTCAAAACACATTTCTTAGCACTGCCCATTGATTACCCAAAAGGCTTAAACATAGGATCTGAAAAAAAGGGTCAATAATACTTTATCATAGGACACATCACTCTTCAGTTGGCTTAATTCTCTCAGTCTGCTGTATTGTTTTAAACTACCCCATTCTGCCTGAGATTCACAGATGAGAAAGTCAGAAAGTGATCCGGATCAGACCAAATGTTATCAAATGTTATAAAAAGTGTCCTTGCATTCTCCTTGTCGTCATGTTCTAAGAATCAGAAATCAGTCTGTCCACTTTTCAGTTCAATGTTGGTTAGACCTGGCTAGACAAACTTGTTTTCTAATTCATACATATCACATATTTTGACCATTAAACTGCTTGAGACAGTGCCTCGGCTTAGATGTTGTAGATAATGCATGTGTGTGTGTAATGTGTGGATATGGTTTAATAAACCCAGACCTTTTCTCACCAAAAACTGAAGTTTTTGAATTTTGGCAGAAAAATTCAAATCTGAGAATACACAAGAGGAAGAATAGTGCTAGTCTGGTTGAGAGGAGGAATGACAATGAGGCAGCGTGACATATTATCTTAGACAAAAGTGATTTTGGGTCAGTTGTTAAGATTCTCCTGATTTAAACCTAGATTCCACAAGGACAAAGGTCTGAATATGACAACTCAATTAACCGAGGGAGGGATGAAATCTCCAAACTGAGCTGTCAGACAGATGTCATGTATTAATTAATGTTGGGAAACAAACAAACAAACAAACAAACAAACAATTACATACATACACTCATGCATACAAACATACATACATGCATACATACCTAAATCAATAAACCAAGTAATCATTTAAAAGAAATATAAATAAATACATACATACATACATACATACATAAATCAATCAATCAATAAATAAATGAATATATATATATATCCAAAAGTACTCTAAAAGAGGCTACAGGGGGGGAAATGTATTATTTTTCGACAGCAGTGGATCATCTGTTTTTATTTGCATTTTCAACCTGAAGATTAGTTATCATGGAATGTAACTGTCAAAAGCCAGCTGTTTGTTTGTTGCACTGGTGAACAACATTCTAAGGCCACCCACTTAAAGACTTTAGCTTTGTATATAAAAAGAATTTACAGCACGATTAAAAGTGATAAGGCCACAAGGCCATCTGTTCCTCAACAGGAGAAAAGAGAGAGAGAGAGGGGGGGGTAAGCAAGTGATTACTATTACTGTTATTATTATATTTATTATTATTAAAATAAGGATAGGAGATAAAGTCGGATAAAAGAGAATTGTGGGGATTGGTTGAGATAGTAAGGAAGGATTAGCCTCTTGTACTGTAGAAGATTACAGACATGAAGTTCACACACACATACACACACATTCATTCCCCTTCTCACTCTCCCCTCACAACACTTTCTTGTAGGTGTGTTAAGTTTTTCCTTTGTCTCAAACACTAGAGTAGAATAAACAAAAATGTCAAAGGTTCTGAAATCAGAAACATCCTGAAGTACTGAGATGGTGAAATGATGATGATGATGATGATGATGATTGTTGCTGTTGTTGTTACTGTTGTCACTGTTGTTCTTAGTCTTGCTCATGTTGCTCTTGTTTTATTTTTTGGGTAATATCTTGATGACATATGTCACGACTTTGGAAATTGTTGAGGAGGACAAAAGTGCTCAAAAATCCCCCATCCACAATTAGTTTTTATCTCTTCATTCTACAGTATAAGGTGTGAAGTGGCACATTTCACTCCTGTGCAAACAAGCTCAAAGTCTCCTTGGGTAACTGCTGGTAACGTCATGGTACCCTGGAAGTGGATCAAAAAAGTAAACAAAACACCAAAGCCCCCCATGCTCTGCCCAGCAACAGGCACTTATAGGATGATGGCATGCTTTTTTTTTGCCTACCATTCACTCACACAGACACAGAGAAAGAAAAAATAATCCCTGGTGTAGAGATTAGTTAATTATTCAATCTACCTGTCATGAAAATGATTACAATCTGCACATCAGACATTACAGCTGCAAGCACACATGCACTTGGAGTGGAGGAGTAATGAAATGCAGGTGCATGTGTGTGTGTGTGTGTGTGTGAAAGAGAGAGAGCTCTATGTACTTTGTCAGCATGTAGTATGCATGAAGCACATATATATATATATATATATATATATATATATATATATATATATATATATTTTTTTTTTTTTTTTTTTTTGATTTTGATCTCTGTTTTTTGCAGAAATCAGAAGTGCATTTCATACAGAAAATTACACACTGAATGGTGGGTCATCACCACAGCTCAGGTGCTGTATGTGGAGCACAGGTGTTCCACAATCACAGATATAGGCTATATCATTAAAACAAAACAAAAAAACACAAATACTGCATACAGTCTTTTGATGAGAATGCTTTGGAAACTTCTTGAACTGCAACTTGGTTTAGTTTAGGTTTTCAGAGTTCTAGAAGTTGTAGATATACAACCGACAATTTTGCGCACACACACACACACACACACACACACACACACACACACACACACACACACACAGATCTGCAAACTAACATGGCTATTTAAACAAACCCATCAAGTATCCATCAAGATCAGAACCCATTTTGTCTCTGGAACACAGTGAATTAATCACAGAGTTGGGATACTGGCACAAAGTTGTTGGTTGCAATTGTGCCATGCTGCTGCTGTAAATGTACATACACGCTGAGAGCAGGTAGTTCTGTCTCATCCTAAACACGGCCTATTGGTCTTAGGACTTTGCAAGCCCCATGGGTAAAGTGAACTCCCTGTTATGTTCCTAGAGCCTTTCTGAGACAGTGTGTTCACTACAACTGGGCTCACCATTGTATTGAAAGTTCTCATATGATGAAGCTTAAACTGTAGCCATAAGAGGATTTACCTAAATAGAAAGATGAGAAGATGCTGAACAGGCTTTGTTTTCACCCCTCGGTTGACCAGCATCTGTTATACTTTATAAGTTGTGTGCTGTGAGATGATGTTGAAGCATATTGTTATTTAACTGTTTGTGCCCAACCTGCACATTTGCAGAAAACTTTCCATTTTCCTTCAATCTTTCTATTCAACAAGTTGTTTTTTCCCACAGAACCAGGTGAGTTTTGATGGTCACAGCACTAATGGTAAATCTTGGTCATTTAATGTATTAAAAGTGGCCTTTCTCTGAGAGACTAGAACTGGTGCACCTGACACCAATGAACTGAGAGTCACTTAAGTTACTCTTTGTTCAGTCAAGCATTAACTGGAGCCCATTTTTCCTGTCTTGCTTGCTATGTACACCAATCCATGGACAGGTGAGTCCCTGACTACAGGAATAAATCCATTTCTGAATGGGGTTGTGAACCACATAAACTGTTCAATAAACGATAAGATGTGAGCACATACTTGGTGTGTATGGTTTTTTAAGTAATTCTGAAATTGGAGGCCAAGAGCTTCAATGGGTTCGATGAGTTTCATTTAAAATTCCAATCATTGTTGCATGAAAAGCAGATTATGAATTTATGAATTTACATCACAACGTCTCCCACACTTGGCTTAAGAAAGGAAAAAAAAAAGAGAGAAAAAAAGGTGTCAGGGCTTGATAAAGCAGCAGCTGATTAAATATTAATTGAGGACAATAGTTGGTAATAAACTCCAAATTACAGTCGTTAAACTGTGACGTGTGTCTCATTTATTTTAAGCTGCAGTGTTTTCATGTGACTAGAATCTACTGGGTTTCCTACAATATGCATCAATCACCCACAAGATTAATTAATATGCACTGATGTTTTTCGGAAAACCTTCAATTTAATTTAGACAGGAACAATTGCCGTATGAGATATGGTCCCAAGTTCAGCGGATTTATAACTCTGTGTTCATATACAGATTGAAACTTATGCATTATTGATAGGCAAGTTTCGTAATTAAACTTGTGTCTCTCAGAACTGCTGATTGTAATTTGTCGGTATCGGCTGGCAAAGGTAAAGCTTCTTTATGTCAAAATAATTCATTTAGCTGCTTCTTAGCGTAGGCAAGGTTTATGACCTACCACAGCTTGGATAAATAAATATTTCAGCACAATTGTCTGTGCACATGCTGAATATGTATTGGTTCTCATTTCTTTGTGTCTCATTATTTCATTAAGACCACAAATATCTTTGCACAAAGAGCAAGAATACTTTTAACAAGCTAAGGCCTTTTCCACAGCACCTCCTCCTTAATTCATTCAGCTGTTCTACCACCATATTGATTGCAAATACACTTTAAAGTAACTTGCTAAATTTGCTAGCCGTTTGTTGAAAACAACACTGTGACTGATACAAGAAACACAACAAAATACACTGCCAGAAATGATTCAATCAACATTAGAGGTAGCTTGATGGGGGGGGGGGGGGGGGGGGGGGGGGAGTCATGCTTTCTCCCTACTGCCACCTCCCACACTTCTTCTGACCAACACTGCTAATGCTTTTACTTCACTAGGACAAAATCAAATCTATTTTCTGCATACCAAAGAAAGCTATTTTTTTTTTAATCCTCCACTTATTTCTCTGGCCATACAGTTCACACCCATGTGTAGCACCCCGTTTCCTCACACCTCCTTCCCAGTTCCCCACTTCTTCCCATTTCACACAGTTTGTTATGGCCTGTTTGTTATGCCCCGTGAGGTTAGTTCTCATTGACATAGCCTTGCCACAGGTGAACACACAGAGAAAGTCTACTCTCCCTTTCCCGTCAGACCTTGGTGCTCTGAATTTCTCTTGAATTAAAATGTATTTGGCAAATGTTTACTGATGAGATACCTTGAAAGAGTTTTGACCAACACCACAGCGAGCATTCATCCATTGAAGATCTGACATATATAAACTCTGGTTCGATGATATTCACAAATACAACACTTTACAGCAATTTTAAAGAATACGGTTATGGATGTGGGATGCAGTGATGACAATAGGGAGAATTTATTTTGGTAACTGGACACTGAGTGAGCAGACTTGCGCAGCTGTACAATGAAAAGCAATTTCAAGTATATTAAAAGCACTTCAGAATAGATGAAGCAGACCAAATCTTGGGATCTTCAACACTAAAAAGACTAGATGTACCCCCATACGCACAGTTACCTGTGTGTATGTATGCACACATATACATATCTTTTTATACAGTTGAGAGTTAAACAAGCATTTGACATATATAGCACATTTTTTTTTTTTTTTTTCCTCTGGCTAAACAGTAAGTTACTGCATTTGTTGAAACTCCACATACATATGTATATTTTCACAAGACAATTTATTGGTTATTTTAACATGTTTCATCTTCTTATAAATGTATAATTAAGCAATGTCATTATCTGTGTATATTTACAAATGCGCAATAAAATATTCGTTAAATGTTATGACCCAGTAGCATGTAAGATAATACAGTGTATTTAGTGTGCTTATTAGCTTTAATGAACAGAGCCTCTCAGTCATGTCAAGGTGGAGACTTCATCAATCCAAGGGATCGATTGCTCTTTCAACTTGTTGGCACCTTGCAAACAATTCATCTCTCTCAGTGGTCATTCCCTCTTCCATACCTTCTCTCTCTCTTCCACTTTCGTCTTCTTTCTCTCTCTCTCCCCTCATTTAAGAGTGCCGTACCACTCATTTCACAGCGAGGGCAAATGTTTGAGTGTTTGTCAGGGGCTTATTGATGAGCTAGAATTTGATTTGGGATTTCTTTGTGAGGATGCATCCAATCAATCTGGACCAGGCTTAATGGAGAGGAAGATTAGCACTCCTGCAGACTACACATGATAAAACGAACAAGTAGCCCTGTGAAAAATGTGTCACGCCTCATGTGAAACCATTTTTTTCTTTAATTTTAGACTTAAATGTCAGCCACCCCTGTGTATACACCCATATCCCTAAATGCATTCCAAAGCCTCTATAACTATACATTGATCACTCGTACACCGTTCTCTCCCAGCCACTACGTGATGTTGGTATTTAGACACCCTGGAAATGCACAGACCAAAAAATCTATTTTGTATGTGTTAAGGTGATGGCATATGAAGTGCTGTTCAACACTCTGCAAGGTTCAGACTGCTGATTTTGGGGATAAGAATCAAATATTCTACCATTTGAATGAAGCAAGTTACAACCACATGCACGTCTAATGGTTTCATGCCGTGCAGTTATTACAGCTGCATAGGCATCAAAGTTGTTCTTTGAACGTGTTGGTTGCCAATTTTCACTTCATAATTTATATTCTCAGATTTCAGTTAGCGTGTTTGGACATATTTTCAGATTTCATTCAGTATTCTTGGGCTTCAATACATAATCTCAGGTCATCTCAGAAAGTGCTGCCAAAAACATTGCACTCTCAGTTAGTGGGGCCTTGTACATAGCCACCTGGGTGACTCTTTAATGACATGAAAAGTAGTTGTATCAGATGTCTTATTTCAATCACCAGACTCACCACTTTAAATGAGGCAACCTGTGGTATTAGCTGTTCGATGATATGATGCTTGTTTGATTGTAGCTAGGCCATTGTTCCCCCATCATCATCATCATCATCATCATCATCATAATACCTAACTCAGTAAAAGATAGCTGAATATGATGATCCTTAATGCATTCAGATTAAACTCACCACAAACATTAATCTGACCACTAAATCATAGATGCTTTTTTTCCTTTATTAAAATAAGAAGAAGAAGAAGAAGAAGAAGAAGAAGAAGAAGAAGAATGCACCATTAACAACAACATTAATTCCACATTGATTGGGACAGAGTGGGGACTGGGGATCTGTACCAAATTTACAGTTGCCAATTAGAGACCTTCCTACCCACCTTGTCCCCCCCTTTTCCCCCCTTCTCAGACAGTCAATCTGCTTTCTAACTCCCAACATCTGGATCCTTGTGTGAGATTTAACCCATTTACTCTACTAGCTTAGTGCCTGCAGGGGGTCAAGCCTCTTTAGGGGTCAACAGTGAGGGGTTTAAGGATAAAAAAAAAAAAAAAAAATCGAGCAGGAGTGGGGTGGTGTCAGCTTTGTTTAAGACACATGTAATACATGGCTTTCATGTGTTAAGGACAAAAACACACAGACATTATAAAACCAGCTTCTGGAGATTTAATAAAATGTGGAAATTAATAGGATGACGTGTCTAGCATCCTGGTGCTCACAGCAGGGAGACAGCAAAGGGATTGGCCATGACGGGGAAAGAGAAAGAGAGAGAGAGAGAGAGAGAGAGAGAAACAGAGAAACAGAGAGACGGAGAGACAGAGAGACAGAGAGAGAGGGGGGGGGGGGGTGGTCCACGGGCATCTAGGACCATCTGTGAGATGGTAAGTTGGAGACATAAAGCTGTTTTTATGACTGAAGCTCAGTGAATGCACTGAGAGCTGAGGTTTAAAAAGCAAAGAGCAGGTATCTCAAGATTAAAGCTCATCTCTCCCTATTTTCATGCAGAAAATGTCCATGCGCTCCTCACGTGTTGTCTGTAAATTCAATATGGTAAGGTTGGTATGGTGTGATCATAATGAAAAATGGTGATAAAAAGAAAGCATGACATAAAGTCATGTAGAAAGGAAACATACAGTATTTGCATGGTTTCTCCAAAGTAGTTGCTGTCTCTCCTGTAACATTAAAATGCAAGTCAATTTCACTGATGTTAGGCATATTTCAGTAATTGAGTAACACTCATTTTTTAGCCTAAAATTTCTTTTTTTCTGTGATTCAAACTTTTCTTGTATACATGCTTTCTCTTATAATGGTCAGAATATGGAAATTTACCAGTATTAATTTAAAAACAATAAAATTCAGTTGAACAAATGTATAGCTACTTGCCTTGTGTAATTATTAGGGATGTCCCGGTCAAGTTTTTTTGCCCTGATCCCAATCCAAGTTATTTAATATTGAGTATCTGCTGATACCAAGTCCTGATCGGATACTTGAATATTCCTAGGTAATACAGTTGCACAGTGCACATTTCACGTAGCCTACATTAAAGTTATTAAAACCAATTCATTGTATATGCTTGACAACTGAATAGCAAATGCATTAAGAAAAAAATTGCATGTGGCCAAACCGTTCCTTCATTTTTTTTTTTTATTACTTGTTTTATTTTACAAAATAACAAAGTAAACCTTCTTGTAAAGCTCCGGTAGAGCAGTGTCTGAAATGTAGTGTCGAGCGGGTAAGGTGTACTGTGGGAGTTATACCAGAAAATATACGTAAGTGTTCCATTTTATTTGATCTTGAAAACAAAGGATCAGGCAAAGGGTCGTGTTCAGTAAAGCTGATACCGATCAGTTAAAAAATGCCTTCATCGGCCCCGATACCAATCTTTGAGATCGAATTGGGACATCCCTAGTAATTATTCATTACAAACCTTAGCTGTCAACACCAAGTATCCAGTATTGCAACTTTCATCACGATCCAATGCCAATTTAACTGAAATATTATAGAATTTAGGGACATTGTATAATTTTACAATATTGGACATAATCTTTACCTCTGGTTGCAGAACAAAATGGCATAGCAAGGCCAAGGGTGTTCCTTTGTGTGTTTGAATATTTCTGTTTGTGCTTACCTTTCATCTGTTTTGTTGTTGTTGTTTGTTTGTTTGTTTGTTTGTTTGTTTGTTTCCCTTTTTGCACGCCCTCTCACTCTCTAGCTTGGCTGCCCAGAGCTGATATAGTAGTAGTCTTGCCTGGCTTTGTGAGTAGCTTTGCAGAGCATTTGTAGAAACCTGTACACTGGGGCACATTCAGTGGAGATATGCTATGTACTAAAGGGCCCTATTTTTTCCTCTGTGTGCAGGAGAATAAAAAAAAAAGATTCACCTGAGAAAGGAAGACAGATTTTCTCTTTTTGTGTCCTTTGAGGTCATCTGAAAAACATACGGTCATTACAGCAAAGGTTAATTTGCTAGTCCGAGCCTTTAACATGACTTGAATCAGGTGCTCGCTCTCTCTCTCTCTCTCTCTCTCTCTCTCTCTCTCTCTCGTTCTCTTATGCTCTCTTTCTCTGAAAGGGAGAAGAGTTCCCTCAAAGTGAGACTTTGTCACTTGTAAAGGACGACATGCCTTTGACAGCTTAATAGCCATGTATCAACGGGGAAAATCTGTGTGTGTGTGTTCACGTGTGTGTCTTTTGTGTGTGCATTTGTGTCTGTGTATTTGTGTGTGTGTGTGTGTGTGTGTGAGAGAGAGAGAGAGAGAGGGAGAGAGAGAGAGAGAGAGAGAGAGAGAGAGAGAGAGAGAGAGAGAGAGAGAGAGAGAGAGAAAGAGAGAGAGAGTCAGCAGTACTTCTTTCCCTCGTGACAGAGTCAAAAGGTTGCCATGGTTATCCAAAACCAACCATTTATTGGGCTAGCGCTCTCTCATAGTTTTCTTAAAGAAAGTGGCATTGTCTACACAAGGTTGACACAATCAAGCTCAACGGGTGTGTCCTAATAAGCCTGGGCAAAATACCAAATTATTTTAGGATCATTATATAACAATTATGGACCCAATTTTCACTTCTGGATGCACAGCAAAGTGTGTTCCTCTGTGTGTTTGAGAACTTTTGTTTGTGCTTGCCTTTCATCTGTTTTTTTTTTTTTTTCCTTTCTTTTTTCTTTTTTCTTTCTCTGCCCCCTCTCAATCTTGGCCACTCAGACTTCATGTAGTGGCAGTCTGGTTTGACTCAGTGAATGGCTTTGTGGAGGCTTTGTGGAAGCCATTACATTGGACTTCATTCAGCAGAGATATGCTATACACTGAAAGGCATTGCTTTTTTTCCTCGGCATGCAGAAAAAAAAGAAGAAGAGGAAAAAAAATTAGAAAGAGGGACAGATTTTCTCATCTCCTCTTTGCAGTTTCTGAGAAACACATGTCAATTAATTCACACACACACACATAACAAAGGTTAATCTACATTTCAGGGCTTTTCAGGTGAATCAGCCCATGAACTGTCTTTCATATATTCTCTCTCTCTCTCTCTCTCTCTCTCTCTCTCTCTCTCTCTCTCTCTCTCTCGCTCAAATCTAGTTTGATGAAATGTTTCATCAAACTAGATTTGAGAAGTCTGATGAATGTCTGTCACTGGCAAATAGGTAACAGCTTTATACTGAACCTTAAGAGCCAAGAAACAACAAGGAAGATCAACAGATAGATAGACAGAATGGATGGACGTAAGGACAGACAGACAGACAGACAGACAGAGGAAGAGAGAGAGAGAGGGGTGAACTTCTCTGCCTCAGTCAGCTGAGCAGGAAACACTACAAACTGCCACCAGTCTCTAAGACAGACCACTTCTTGGAAGTGGGTTTTTTTCCCTTTTTTTCATTTTCATAACAGAAGCAACATTGTTCTTTTTGATCTATAACCTCCACAGAGAGAAGTGGGACAAATTACAAATAATCATGGCAAAAATCTCTTACCTCCACATCTCTACAAATACTGACAATTTTGCAACATGCCCTTGAAAGACTTTTGGTCTGTGTTGAAGAATAGACAATATTTTTTGAACTGGTTAGGTAACGTACTGTCAAGCTGTCTGATGCTTGAAGGTTATTATATAAATCTATTTTTTTTTTTAGAATGGAAGACATTAAATAAATGTGCTGAGATTTTCAAAAATACAAAAGGAGCCTTTGAAACATCATTGCATGATGACTTGAATGGGTGTTTGAATTGTATTCTCAAGGTGACTAAGAGCTGCACTACCCGACCCTAGTCAAGCTCATAATAAAGGAGCTTTGTGTCTGAGTTACCTCTGCAGTATGATTAAAATAATTTATTTCTCAACATTTTGATTATTTGGAGGATTTGAGTCAGATGGGGAAAAAAAAGAACAAAAAACAAAAAAAAACCTCATCCATGTTAGTCCTGATGGAATGATATGCAAGCTTTAGCCTGGTGCTGGCAGCAAACTTTAAAAGCTTTAAATTTCAATGAAACATTTCTGAAATGTTATTCAGGTTTTAAAATGATCAACAAATGGTGTTTAATAATAAATGATTGCAAATGTTGTTTGAAAACAAATGTTGGTCTTTTCATACAGAGAAAGCATACGCTGAGCCTTTCCGCGTCTTGACGAGATTTGTTTTCATGCACATTCTCTGGTATACTGTCTCTGTCATTTCTTCCTCTTCTTTTAGTCTGAAAAAAACAAAAAAAAAACAAAACCATTATCATGGCCACCGCATTACTTGGTCACAAACAGCAGTTGTATTTTGAAAACACTGAAGGTAAAACCAACATTTCCTTCTCAGTGAGTGAGTGAGGAGTTACCAACATTGTGACATCCCAATAGATGGAGAGAGTGTCTGAGTGCGTTTATGATCCTTTCATTGGAGACAAATGGTACAGTAGAATTCCTTATTTTAAATGTTATACAAATGTTATCTAAATGGTGTATAAGGCACAGTGAAGTACATCATGCTTTCATACGTTTTAAAATTGCTCTAACATGGGCTGTAGTAACCCATGGTAATAAAGGTGAATAATGTAATAAGTAAGGGATAATGTACAGCAAGCCTGTCATTATCGTGAAATAAACCCCAACAGGGTGATGCAGGAGGATGCGGGTCTTGAATCACCCTGAAGGGGTTTATTTCGCTATAATGACCAGCTCATTGTACATTATCCCGCTTATTACCTGACTACTTACTGAATAATTTGACACAAAATATTGATTTAAAAATTATTTTATTAATTTAGAAATGATTTTATTGCTTGATTTTAATGATTTAAAAAAAATAGTTCCATAGGAACGGTCTGCTATCCATAGCAGTGGTCTGCTATACAGAAATAACAGACTGTAGAATGTCATAATTGACCAATCAGGATCGAGTATTCAACAAAGCAATGTAATAAAATATCGTGACAACTCATGACATAATAATGTACTGATGACTGGTAATGTAGAGCAAATATAACATTTTACTTTCTGTGCATTTTTTTTTTTTTCATAAACTGTATAAATGCTGCATAGGTGTTTACATTAGTCATATAAGAAACTGCACATGGGCAGAAAAGCATACAAATACTTGGAATTTTGACTGAAATTAACATCATATAGATGTGTCTCAAGGCAGTGTTGGGGGAATCTGGAGTAGAATGGCTGAAGACTGAAGGGGTTACAGGCTGTCTTTCCTTTAGACCAAATCTACTTCTTAATTCTCTTATAACCGTGTGAGCGTGGTCCCTCTATCACTTTATCTAGTGTGGATGGACGAGTCCTGTCAAATGCTGCCCATGCCCTGGCATTCTGTCATTTCCGCTGTGACTTGCAGTTTGTTAAAGCGATTGTGCTTTCAACAAAACAGTTCATACCATTCCCGAATCAGCCTATTATTATTGTATTTGTATTTTTTATGTGCACATCTGTCTTTCACAGTATTATTTTCCTTTTTTGATGACCATTATTAAACATTATCACATTTTATCCATGTCTGATTGTCTTCTCAAGTACTACTAACTTTAAGAAACGCAAAATTTCTTCATTTTCTAATTATTGTATTCTACATTCCATTATTCGTCTGTCAACATAATGCATCCATTTATAAACACCTTTCCCTGGATTTTTAGGAATATTAATGACCATTCTAGATTAATTAATTACAAATAAAGTGATTAACGATAGCATTAATAAGCCAATATCCCCCGTCTGTATGGTCTTGATTATTTGAAAGATACAAAGAGAGACAAAATGGGGTCTGCGTCCTCATCAGTGGTCCATTTAAATCTGTTTTTGTTTTGGTGTTGTTGCTTTGAAAGTATTTATAAGTCCCACTACACTCACCCCAGATAAATCACATGCATCTAGAATTTTAATTGCTCTGACTTTTCAACTTTTGTAATGATGGAGTTATTGAATCCCTTTGCATGTACAAATAGTTTATTATAAGCTTTCACAAGTGAGTTCACAACAAAAGTCCAAAGGAGGAATTCGATATAGCAGGTGAGAGCTCACAATAACCAGTACAGTCAACAGAGAGAGAGAGAGGACCAAAATTTAAATGGCCAGACAAAATTCAGGAATAAAAAAAAAAAAAAAACAGGTCAAACTCATGAGGACACAGAAAATGGCAAGGATCAACGGCTCCTAGAATAACATTCAACACCTCACAAAGAATCTGCAGAGAGAAAGAGTCCTGTTTAAACAAAGCCAGGTCATCTGTCAGGGATGTGCAAGTGAGACTAATTATCAGTACAAGCAGAGTGCGGCCATACAATAAATGACTGGACCTGCAGTTGGCTGGGAAGAGGTGTGACAACCTTAGTCCACCTCATGTGTCACTACCCACAGTGGTTTCTGTCATGCAACACTCATGCTGCACTTACAGGGTAAAAATGTTTCTAAATGGCTTCAGAATGACACACCTGGTTCAGGCACTGTTTTACTGCTCAGAGGTGCATTGTGTGAAGGTCTGAATCCCAGATATGCCGCTCTGCCAAGTGTCCAGAAATTCAAAGGGGCACATTTGGCTGTGTTCCCTTGGGCAGGTGTGTTGGCCAGGCAACAGAAGTCCCTGAATGTCAGAAAGTGATGTCAGAAAGTAGTTTTGAGCACTGAGATTTTTGTTTTTTTGTTTGTTTGTTTAAAGTTACTAGTGCACGACACCAAGTGTGTTCATTTGCTCAAATATTTAGTCTGTGGTGTGGGAAAAAAAAAAATTGGCAACATGCTTCACACTTTCTGAAGTAACCAAGTGTCAGCCTTCTAAACCTAAACTACGATTACTGCCAAGTATGGGAAAGAACTGGGAGATAATGGAAAAAAGGCAAAAAAAAAAAACAAAAAACCAAAAAAAACCCCAAAATAAGCCATCAGTTTCTTGACACTGGCTTCTTAAGTCTATTTTTAATATAGAAGCCAGCTATATATATATATACACACACACATACACATACACATATAAATAAACATGGTATAGGTATTGTCACTTTCCCTTTTCACAGGAGTAAAAAAGCTGTTTTACAGAGAATGTTCTGGTGCATGATATTGGTCTGGTCCAGTTAAGAGGACATCTTGTTCGAACCTTGTGCTTAGTAGGTTCTTCTGTTGAGGCTCTTTGCTCCTTTTTTCTCCCCGTCTCCAGCACTCATGCCTTGATGCTGTATTTTTCATTTCCCTCCTCTATTTCTAAAAATCCAGTCTGCACTAAAATGTCCCACAAAGCATTTACAGGTAGAATCAAATCCTGACTGACCAATTTGACTCTTATTATTCACTCTATAACAAAAAATAATTTTGATTTTTCTGTGTGATAGCTAGCCAAGTTAATAAGAATACCTCACTGTCCTCTGAGCTGAAACCACTGGACCAAAAATGGCTGAAGGCTCAGAAGTGAAAGAAAATGGGAGGAAGGAAAGAAGGAAAGAATTTTATTGCTTGTGCCAGCAGGTTGAAGAGTGATTATCCGTACTGTATCTAGTTTTATAGGAGAAAAGCCCTTCTCAGAACTCCTCAAAGGCTCTTCCAAGCACTCTGCTGTGTGCGACAGAACTCAAAATTTCATCTCATTAATAAATGAAATAACCTCAGAGACAGAAATACACTGGGAATGAGCGAAGCGGTTTTGGGCGGTGGGGGAGGGGTGGTGGGTATGGGGGTGGGTTTGCTGAAATATTGCACTGACAAATGACTGGTGAAGTTCTCTAGTACCTTCAACATAATGTGAAGGCAGAACACTTTTTTTGTCCCTTACTAGTTCTAAAGCAGTGTTATAGGATTTAATGTTTAGAATCCAGCCATTCTCCAAATTTACACTTTGCCCACATTTAATCAGTCATATGTGTTTGATTTTAATGCCTATTGTTTTAGTCTTTAGTGGCTGTCATGGTAACATCAGTGCACAGAACTGAGAGGGAAAGAGAGAGAGAGAGAGAGAGAGAGAGAGAGAGAGAGAGAGAGAGAGAGAGAGAGAGAGAGAGAGAGAGAAACAAACTGAGGGGAAAAAAATGCCCTTTTTGTGTTCTGTGACGGCAGGAAGACTAATGTGGCAATCTTCCCCTAGCTAATTGTATTATGATTCGGCACTGTAGCGAGCTTCCTGCTCTGTTCATTTTCAATCAGCCACATTAGACATCCCACTGAGTCCTGCCTGTCTCCGAGCCGCCAGCCAGATCGTTTATTTAAATGACTGATATGTTTCTGCACTCATGAGGGAGTGGGGGTGGGGGTGGGGTGGGTGGCTTCCTGTGGCTTATGAACGACTCTGCCCCCATTCAACCACAATCCCTCAACTGTATACAACAGGTAACAAAATATTAAGTCAGTGTTGGGTGAGCATCCATACTCACAAAACTTGCATCGGCCATTCATTCTAAAGTATAGAATTATTTCCACCGACATCACCATCATCATAAGTTGTTGTCATTAGCCTTCTTTGTTTTCCACTTTTCACTATAGAGATGTAGGCTACTCATATAGTGTCCTTCTTTTTGGGTGTGGGCATTACATGTAACAATTATTCAGTTAATCTCACCTGAAGGAGTTGCATATATCATTCCTTTCAGCGGGTGTCAATATTTGCTGCCTTGGATAAAATAAGAGTTTCCATGAAAATTAAATGGAAAATATTAATGAAAGTAATTAAAGAAATCAAATGATTCACCAAATTTCTACAATGTTTGTGAAATATGATTACTGTATTGAGTTAAAGTCATTGCCAAAGCTACAAACTGAAACATGTCTGAGATTTTTTAAATCAACCGATTCTTGAGCTAACTGCTTCCCCAACGTGTTCGCTCGCTATGTTCACTAAACTTTTTAGTTGGTGGCTGTGATGTACTGCTCACTCACAATCATATTCCCCACAGCAAATATGAGTTGCGACATGAAAACCACGATTAATATGTTTGTGAATGTGTGATGAATCTGGTAACAGAGGCAGATCACAACTGTTAACACAGCGTGTGAACACGTACGGAAACCAGTTGGCTTGGAAACCATTTGGGACATAACACCAGGTCCTGCGTGAATCCACTGATGACGCATACTAATAGTTAGCTAGCGAAAATGCCGAGTTAATGTTACTGACAAAAGTCCTTTCAGAAATATATGTTTTAATCTTGTCAGATAAACACATTACTATTAGTAAGGTCACTCAAAGACAGTGGATTCACGTAGGACCCGGTCCCAATAAGATGAGGGGGGCTGGAATCTAGCGGTGACAAGGGTCAGTGCTATGTAGTAGAAGTAAAATTAACCTATCCTACAACATTATGACGCGTTCATCCTTTTAAGGCCAATCTGAGTTAACCAAGGGCCTATTTAACTTAAGCTATACACTGTCTTTTATAGAGGAAGCATTTGGTTCAACTGTGTTTCTATAGGCTTTATAGCATATTCCACAAGCTTTTTATTCTGCAGGTACTACAAGCAAGTCAGTGCATTCAGTAGGTTGCTTCAGAGTCATTAGGGTCTGTAAAGGCATTGTGGCAACAATACAACATGTTGACATTAAAAAGAAAATCTGCTTTTGAATACCTAAGTATTTTTAAAAGCAGGTACTCTAGTACATTAACTCAAGTAAAAATTGAACTGAACAACTTTTACTTGTATTGGAGTAAAATTTGACCAGGGGTATCTATACTTTGACTCAAGTTATGGGGTTGTGTACTTTGTCCACCTCTGGTTAGTGAATTTGTAATAGAATTTCACTTTGCAGTGGCTCTACATTTAAAACTATAAAATAGCACTGTGTGTGTGTGTGTGTGTGTGTATAATATAGTGAGACTTTGACTTGAAAAGAGCACTTTAAACCAACCTCTTAATTTTGAGCCATAGTTTTATGACTGTGTTTCAAATATAGAAAAATAAAAAAGAGAATCATAATTGGCTCACACTTTTATGTAAAGGCCCTCAAAAGACCTCAGGGCAAGCAAACCTATCCAAATGAAACTCCTTTTTAAAGCCAGGGCAGTGGAGCCATAGGCATAGGCTATTACGTAGTCCATCTAGCTTTAAAAAGGATCCTCTGAGTGGTCCTGACAGAGAAACCTGGACTGATAACCTAGAGTGCTTTTTCATGCTTGTACGTGTATTTCAGGAGAATACTTTTGTTTGGCCTTCCCTTTTGTGCTACATTTGTCAACAATATGTTAGAAATAAAGTAAGTTTTCTGTCTCTCTGTGTGTGTGTATGTGTGTGTGTGTGGGTGTGCATGTGTGTGTGTGTGAAATACTGCCTCCATTTAAAATTACCTTTTTGAATTATTCTCTGTTGTCCAGTGAGTTTCACATAAAGAGTACCTGGTCTTGCTCCAGTAGGTCTAATCATTTGTCCATTTTTTTGCCTTAAGTGTCACTTTAAACGTGATGTACAACAGTAAAAACTAAATTCAGTGTGAAAACAGGAGAAAATAATCAGTTTTGTGATGAAATTCTCCATTAAGCAGTGTGTCTTTTTTACAGCGTTGTGTCAGCACAAAGTGACATTGAAGAACTAGCCATCTAACATGAATCCTATTTGAGTAAACATGGTGTTAGGTGTTTGAAAAAAAAGTGCCCAAAAACACTGCATTGCCATTTATTGGGAAAATTGAAGACTCATCTGTATTTTATGACTTTTTAAATTTATTATAATTCAATTTAATTTAATTTAATCTAAGATAATTTTTAAGTTTTTTTTTTTTTTTTTTTAAGTTTTTTTTTTTTTCTTTGGTTTTCAGCAAATAACTTGAGGAAGAACTCAAGTTTGGCTGTTTGTGTAGCTTTTATCTCTGTGTTGTTTTAGCTGAGTCATGGTATGTGGCAGTGCTGGTAGACGTATCTGACTTTAAGAGAGCAGTTTGTACGTTCAGTCAGCCTTGGCAACCTGTAATGGTCTCAGTAACCTTTCTGAGGCAATTTCACAAAAGAATGCCCTGTGTTTTCTCTGTGAGCAGAAACAAAACTAATTACGAAAACCCACCCAAACGACTTGACCTTTCACTGTTAGTAATCATGTTTTTTTTTTTTTTTTGTTTTTTTTTTTTTTTTGTTTTTTCTTTTTTTCTGTCAAGTGTATGATGCCATTAGTGCTCATCTTCCCTTACACAGCATCTTAATTCTCAAATCTGTTGGTACACCCAGTGGCACCTCAAAGAAAAATATGTAAGTGAACTAAAATCTTAAGCAGTTCTTGTTTTTTCTCACTATACTACAGCTTGAATTCTCACTTTACTGGAGCTTGAATTGTTTCCCCACTTGTAAGTTGCTTTGGATAAAAGCATCAGCTAAATAAATGTAATGTAATGTGATGTAATGTATTTTTTCATCAGTCAGGAGTGTACTGAGGAAGAAGGTCCAGGCCATTTGAATCTTGAAAAGAGAAAAAAAAAATCTTTCAAACCCTGTTCTCCTCTTCTTATTATTAATATATAGTTAAGGAAGTATACAATCTTATTTCTGTTCTCCTCCACTTGCTTTGTGTGTCTTTCATACGCTTAAAAGAATTTTCCATTGAGGCTGACATATTTTTTAATGAAAAAAAAAATTACCAGTTATTTTGACACTCTTTGAATGTATTTACTCATTAAACAAATGCTTAGTTCTTTACTTTCACTGTGCTTGAATGTTTTGATAAGCATGCCTCTTACTATAATCCTGCACACACATATTATTCTACTCTGACCTTCCTCTGGCTTCCTTGAAAAAAAAAAGTCTATTACCAATGGGATGAGTGGTCAGAGGTCAATACATGTACAGTAATCCTGATAATGCCAATGCATAATCACCCCATGACTTGAAATTCAAGTCTTGAACCTGTGTTTTAAAATCTCTGCTTTTCTTGTGCTCTATCTCTCTCTCTCTCTCTCTCTCTCTCTCTCTCTCTCACTCTCTCTCTCTCTCTCTCTCTCTCTCTCTGTCTCCCTCTTTCCCTCCTAACCTTGCTTTTGTTGACCTGATCGTAAACCAATGCAGATCACACTACGTGAGACCATACACAATCTTTCTCATGCTGGGTAAATGTGCAAGGTGCCAAAGGCTGGAGGAACTAGCTGGTGGGAAATGTTTACATTATTATTATTGTTATTATTATTTTTATTATCATAGTCATAACATAGATGTGTACGCATCCATTAGGCAGCCTTCATTTGCATGGATCATGAACTCCTGGAGGATACAAGGTGCATCCTAATTTATGAAAATGGCTCATTCAGCAATGGCCAAGGAATGCTGTGCGACAAACTGAACTTCACCAAGAATAAATGTGGTTCTCTCCTGATTCACCAAGCATGGCTTTCATTAATTTTCATCCCGTAGTGTGAGGAAAAAAGAAAAAACAAAACAAACAAAAAAACCTTGATAAGAATACTTATTTCCTCAGCAATAACTGCTGATATGATCATTCTTTCACTTGTCTGTGCTCATTGTCACCTGTTCCAAGTTGCCTTTTGTCCTTTACTCAGTGCCTGTTGTGTTCTTTTGGTTCACTACCATTGGTACAATGTTTCCTGCAATGTAATTAATTGTTGTCTTTATTTACAGTATGTATTTATTTATTTATTTATTAATTTACCAACTATTATCACTTAATCAGTTCTATCTCTTTTATCTCTATAAATTGCGAGAGGAATGTCATGAGGTAAAATAGCATTGTATTGTATTGCACCTTCACTCTTTCAGCAAACCCTCTCATCAGTCTGCTTCCATTAAGTGTCCATACAAGTAGGCTATCTCCTTATTATTCAGTTTTTTTAAGTGCTCTTCAAAATTGAACACATTCGCAAAGATAAAGATCTACATCATTACAGCTAACCAGCCACCTACGTTCCTAATAATAGCTGTACATACGTATGCATGTTAACTTAACTGATGTCTGGGAACCATCATGACCTCTTAGCTCCAGTAGTTTTTGCTGAATTCCTTTCACAACAAATCCTTTTGTGCTTTCTCCTGTTGAAGGCCGACGGTACTGTTGGCTATGCTTTAATTGGTTATTTATGCTGAATGACACTTGTACATTGGATGCTTGATATAAAGGGGGAAATAAATAAATAAATAGACAGACAGATAAATAAAAACTTAACTAATTTTTAAAATGGTTATCCAGGGTGTGAGATGAAAGCTGAATCACCATAGCTTTGAAAGGGTACTCTACATAGCGGGGGCGATCACAAGAGCTGGCCATTAGTGAAAACACATCCATTCTCTTCTCTGTATGAGGGAAGAGGAGGGCACCAAGGTCAGCAGGTGGATTCCAGCATAGAGTTCAATTTTATAATAGGTATACATTATCATTTTACTGCAATTATGGCATGCTCCATAAAAACATGCATTGAATATCAATGTGATTACCAGCAATCCACAAAGTTGGCAAAGTTTTAGGACTAACATCAAAGACAGAAAACATAAATAAGAGCTAAGTATTTGTTAATGTGGTTAGTAAATTTAACAGCAATGTTAGCAGCATACTTCAGACATGAACACGAGCTACACATTTGTTAATTTGTTTGATAATGGCTTAAGTAAGTCAAAGGCCAATCCATAATTTGTTTATGCATTAGCAACTGATTAGTTCATGGTAACTAAGGTATTAATTCATATTAGTTAAGGGACACTTAGTAAACCAAAAAGGAAACATATTTGCAAATGAAGCAAATTTGCCTACCCACATTTGTATGTTTTGTTAAAAAAAAGGGAAAAAAAGCAAGAGCAAGAGTTTCTCTCCAATAAAAAATGATCAATAAGAACACTCTTTTCAGTAAGAGAAGTAAAAGAAAAAAAAAAATCCACCGGAATGAGACGATGAACATGAGTAAGAGTGACATCTCTTATCTAGCTCCTCTTCATCTCTTCTCTGTCTCTCTCCTGTCTTTCTTCTCTAAAACAGCAGGGAAAGTCCAGACACGGCTGTGGAGCTGGCTGCTGAATGAAAAGAACACGTTCTTCCCCTGCCTGTATCAGTGCCTGAACAACAACAAATCCAGTGTCATCCGTTTCTGCGCAGCGAACAAAACCCCCCTCCCTGGCCCCCGTGTCATAGCCCGTGGCAATCTGCTGGAACAAGAAAACAAAGACGGAGGGAATGACGGGAGGGGGGAGGGGGGGGGGCAGCAGATGTCAACATGAAACTCACCACACTTTATGCCTCCCTCTGTGGTTCTTTTCACAACCAAAAACAGTCATGTTTTAGCAAAGACCGGGGTCACAGAGAACATCCCCTCAGACAAGTATGAGAAAGAGAATAGGGCTGATTCCCCACCCTGATTCACTCTGTTATTGACTATGGGATGATGTCCAAGTTCACAGGCAGCATTGGAGACCGTGATGCTGCTCATCAGAATAGACCTTTTCACTGTGTAGGAGCTCTATTTTTGAACGAAGGATTTTTTTTTCCCCCGTCTTTCTTTTGGATTCCTCTGCACAATGCTCACAAAGATCTGGTACAGTTCTGCTCGGGGACATTTTGGCAATGGCACTGCGGGACTATACGTCACTAAATTATTATAACATGCTGTAACAGTTAAAGCAATGCTCTGTTCATAAAGTGTTTCATTTCAATGTGAGACACTGGAGGTCGCATTAAGTATTGCTGTCGTACTGATGCACAAAAGAGTTTCTATTAATACTTATGAGCACACTACTTATGAAATCTGTCAGGTCTCTGCCCCTACCTCCCTCTCTCCAATGAGAGCCAAGTTGGATCTGATTGGCTGATCACATTTTTTCCCCATTCATTGTGTGCATCTGTTCTCAGTTTATTCTCTCACTGTGTCTGTTTATATGTACCCTTGTGTTTTCCTTTGGACTCTTGCGAAGTCTTACACTAGTTGTCTGTTCTCTCATTTGGCGTCCAGTGTATTGACCTTAGCTTGTTCTTGACTTTGACTTTGCCTAGCCCCCAGTAACCCACTTTATTGAGTATCAGACCCTGTCTGTTGATTGACCACAATTTGGATTACAATTTGGATTTCAGTAAAGAACTGCCTACACTTGCATCCACTTGTCTCCTTTCAGTTTGAGACAAAATCTCTGTTACACTCTATTGTCACAGCAGCCTTACAATGCAGAGATAGAGGGCAAGAGTTGCTAAGATGTCTCCACTGGGGTGTTGGAACAAACACGCACACACACACACACAGAAGAAGAAAAAAAAGGAAAGAAAAGAAAAATCTACAGCTTTGACAGCAAGTGCAATAAACCAAGGTCTCCATTACAAAATCTTCATTAGCAGAGATCATTGGGGGTCTAATGCACTTCTGTCTCTATTGTACACTCAGAGACCATGCCCTGTGATGACTTTCCTGCTTATTTAGCCTCCCTAAGTCCCTCATCCTTCTTCTCCCTGCTCTAGGGTCACTTTTCTTGACTTTCGCTCTCACCAATAGAAATTGGTTGAAATATTTATGATGAGACTTAATTGCTTTCCTCTGTTTAGACAACTCTGTAAAACTTGGCTTTGGTCAGTAATTGACACCAGTGGGATCAGCACAATTGTAAATACTTTCCCCAACATTACCCAGCGTGAGATTCATTAAAGCAGCTGCCTGAAAGCTTCAAGAGAAGAGAAATGGGAGTGGTTGAAGCTCTGTGTGTGTGCGTGTGTGCATGTGTGTGTGCGTGCCCATGTGAATATGTGTGTGGTGGTGGAGGAGGGGACAGGAGGGTCTGCTAATTAAATACAAAGAATGGCCCTTTTTCCCCCTGTTAGACTCAGTAGGTAATTATTCATGCAATCTGCTTGTTGCATAAAGACAAGCCAGAGACAGTGTTCCTGAGGGCAAAAAATAAAAAGCTTGAGAGTTGTACAGACCAATGAAGTCACAATTTGTCAGAACATGGCGCCACCACTGAATCAAAATCCGGCTGGATCTGCTCACACAACTTATCATCGTTTAGACGTGAGCTCATCCAGGGTGAAATAGCAAGCTCTACAGTTCGACCTTTCTACCTGAGCCTCCCCGTAATGACCTAATCAAAAAGAACACATCTTGCTGCTCAAAGTACGCCAACACACCCCTAAGAGAAGAGCTACTATTAATCTGTGATTAATGACCTCTCTCTGGGCCTTTGGCTCTCTCCTGCAGGACCGCACACACATTGTCTGTTAGTCATATTTCTTTGTATTGTTCATTTCATTTAAGTGTGTCTGTAATAACATAACATCAGAGATAAGAAAATGACTAGAAGCACATTGGAGCCAGTGATTGACATATCAGTAGACGAATGGCACAAAAGCCTTAGCTCTCTGTGGCTGGTAAGCACCTGTCTGTGACCGACTTTCATCATCTCAGTCTTAATCAGTCTGGATGTGTTAAAGGGTGGTTTCTCTGTGTGACAACTTGTGTCTCCTATGGGAAAATGATGATGTCTTTTAGTTAGGCTTTTTAAATATTCTCACACACACACACACACACACACACACTCACACACACACACACAGTCTTACATAGTTTGTGACAGTTCTGAGCGGAAGCACATAATGTCTTCAGACTAAGTTGAGCTGATGGTAGTCTAACCAAGGTTATTTGAATCTTTATTATTTCGTTTTTGGTTTTTTTTTTTTTTGTTTTGTTTTTGTTTTTGTTTTTTTTTTTTAGTCTCTGCATCTAAGTCTCTTGTCAAAATCTCTTAGGTTCCCTCGCTGTGTTGCCGGTAGAACATTGAATTATTCATGTTGCCTGTGTTATTTGTGCATTTGCTTATTTATGAAGGTGGTGATATGGAGTGTGGTTGGATGGTTGGCGTGAACCGCAGGCGAATAAAGACATCTGGGCGGTGTTTGACGGTGGGGTGCTTGAACAGAGCAGAGTAATAAGATTGGGACCTTTCTCAACTCATCATTTTTTGCCCTGCTCACAGGCTATGTCCTCAGTGGACAGGCCTGCAGCACAAGCATTTGTGTGTGTGTGTGTGTGTGTGTGTGTGTGTGTGTATAACCGTGCCATTTCTGTACTCAGATACTAATCAGATACTATCTTTTTCCTCTCACCCCCCACCCTTATCTCACCTCAGGCAAACCAAACCTCACTGTCTCAAACTAAGGGCGATTTTGTTTTCCTGAAGTCTCTCATCTTAGAGAGAAGAGACGGATGGGGAAAAAAAGCGGTTGGCGGTCTTAGGGGTTATTATCTTGCTGTAATCTGAAAAGATACAGTTTCACAGAGACTTGGGAGGTGAGAAAAGGGTAGAAAGAGCTTTTTAGGATAGTCACAAGGGGTATGGTCAGAACAGAGTTATTTTCAGACCGGCGTAGACGATGGAAAGATTGTGTGAACTTTTCTGCTGTGTGAGCTTCTCTCTGTTTTACCTAGCTGTTGAGTTCTTTTTTGTTCTCCATACACAGACCCAGGTGTTCCCCCTCTTCTTCTTTTTTTTTTTTTTTTTCCTTTCTTGCGCTTGTGGATCAGACTTTTAAAAAGTTGCTATTCAAAGCCTATGCTTCTGGCAACACTGAGTGTGTGTGACTGACAGAGTTATCCTCAGTAAGGAGACGCTCAGAGGGAATGACTGGGGTAAGAATGGTGCTTTAGTAATCAGTGGCTCATTGGAATGTCAGAGAGAAGGGGTGCAAGGATGGTATGTGTGTGTATGTGTGAGTATGCTTGTATATATATATATATATATATATATATATATATATATATATATATATGTATATGTGTGTGTGTGTGTGTGTGTGTGTGTGTGTGTGTGTGTGTGTGAACGTTAAGGAATAAGAAAAAAGAAAAAGAAGCGAGAGGGACGAGGCTGAGTGGGTTGGCACAAAGGAGGACGAGAAATTTAGGATCCCTGGAAAATGGGATGCGAGCGTTAAGGCACAGGAGAGACAGAATGGAGCGAAAGTGAAGAAAGCGGAGGATGAGAAGGAGGGGTACAGAGCAAACTACACTCCCAAGACTTGCAGTGTGCGAATTTGCCTACAGGCACCCTAATCCTGTGTGTGAATACCACACAAAATAGTCAGGCAGCCCACGGCCGACCTAAATCTTTAATTTCACCTGAGGCCCCAGAACCTCAGCCAATGCTGGGAGAGAACACAAAGGAAAATGAAAGAAAATTAATTGAGTCCACCAATCAGGATTTGGGTCATTCATTCATATGCATAAAGATTACCAAGACGTGCGAAAAATATTATTTGTCTCTGTTTTTTTTTATTCCATGTTTAAGGACAAAACTATGAAAATAGCTATGACCCATTCCAAGGCTTTTTTAAAAAATCAATATGATTAAAAGCACAAAAATCTACAGAGATATTCTTAAAATGTATGGTTGTTTCATCTTGCAATTGCACAATGTTCTTCCCATGTGAAGCAATGTGCTTTTTAAAACCTTTACACAGCATAGCAGAACAGAATCCAGAATGGACTCGTTTTCTCAACAAGCGAGCCCTAAAAGGCCCATATCAGAATCAATGGCTGTTTATTTAATAAATATGTGCTGGCTGGATCTTAGTTTTCAAACAAAAAAATCCACATTCACATACAAAGAATTTAATGTTTGAAATGCCGTGATTTGTCGCTTTTTATGCAGTACATATTTACAACTTATAAAAGGTGTATATATATATATATATATATATATATATATATATATATATATATATATATATATATATATATATATATAAAAGGTATAATTATAAAAGTATAGTTATAAATATATTATTGCGCATAACGTAACCGCACAATGAACTTACATCACTTTCACGTCTTCCTTTTTGTCATCCAGAATCTGCAGTATAGTTTTAGTGTTCTTAACAACATTGTTCTCTCCTCTAACTTCTGATACTGTCTAGCTGCAGACAAACAACATGAAAATGTTTCTTTTCGAAATATTAATTAATAAAACAGTGTGACTTTATTATCTTAAACCTATGGGTATGCCTATATCATTAGTCAGTCAAATTAGCTGACAAAGTGGCCACCTACCTAACCATCCACCTACCTATGCCATCTGCTTATGCACATTTAAAATCCTCATATTATCCATCCTTATAGACTGTCTTTACATCTTTAAAAGTGTTTTAAAAGTGTTAATAATCACGTTGGGTTGTGATACTCTTCACATTTACTGGGCATTCATGTGATCAATCTAAGACCCCAATGGAATTCCCATAGGGAATGAAAAGGTGCCTTTGTTCGCTGGTTGTGCAAACTCAGAGAAGTAACAGCAGCACATTATTTCCTTAAGAAGTACAGAAAACAAATATAAAACACAAACTGATTATGTATATAAGCACACTGTTTTTTGACAACAAACAAAACACACAGATATAAAGACATTTATTGATATAAAAAAACGAAAACAAAAAAGACACAAAAAAGACAGCGGAACAGTGAAAGAGTGATGAAGAAAACAGACAAGCAGGTAGCAGTTACGTGCGGGCCATGGGGTGTAAGAGCTGACATGTGGATGTAGGCCCAGTCTGCCTACAAATTGCTGAGTAAACCTGAGTGACTGAGTAATAGTTCAAAGAGGATGGGCTTTCACTCAGTCATGTGCATGGACTCCTGCACATGCACGTACACAGACATACACACACAAACTACACGTGGCCAGTTTACATATGCTTGTTATGGCTCCTGTGTCTGTGCATGTACCTTTGTGCAGCTTTGTACAGCTTTATTAGTGCACCAGCATTGATGCATTAGTACATGCCAGTGTGCATAATTAGGCGTATACAAATAAAATGATAAAGTGGCCTTCTCTCTCTCTCTCTCTCTCTCTCTCTCCCTTATTTGTGACAAATTTTTTGGACTCCCATAGACTTGGACTGTCATAGAGAACTTAAACAGTACAACAAGATTGATAATCGTAATCAGTCAAACACAAATAACATTCTTCACCATTCAGATCGGTTTACTGACACCCCAAAAGTTGCTACATTTAGAATGTCAAAATGTGCATTAATATGGAAAATGATACAATGATTCTCAAACCACGTTTACAGCAAAACACTGATGGACTGATTTTTCTCCAGCTTTTTCTCCTGAGCTCACAATTTCCACCAGTCCATCAGTTCTATCACCTAGTGTCTCTTTCTTTCTTCTCTCTCTCTCTCTCTCTCTCTCTCTCTCTCTCTAACCCCCTTTCTATTCCATCAAACAACTTGACAAATGGTTTCCAATTGAACTCTCCTTGGCATGAAAACACTCCATGATGCCCAGAGGAAATGTTCAGTCAATAACTCTAACTCCAATCACTATAAAGCAGCAGCAGCGCAACACACCATTGATCTTGCTTCATGTGCTAGTTAACCACTCAGATCTCTGTTGTAACTAGGAGTCAAAGGAAGAGTGGACTGCTGGCTACAGACAGTGTTTTTAAGTCAGGCTGAGGGAACAATTAGTCATTTTTTGGTTGTCATGAGTAAAGACTGAACCCACAGTTTGAAAGCTTTGCATCAGAATCTCAAAGTAACTGATCTGAAAAAGAACTTTACAGCAATTTATTCATTTACACAACTCTTCATGTTGTTGATTAGACTGGGAATGCACCTTTTGCACATGTACGTAACATGTGAACGATTTTCATCATTTTGTTCAAACTCAGCTTTTCTTTCAGTTCCAGCATAAGTGTGAGTTCTTGCAAATTGCGGACTGGCACTTGAGATATATTACTAATGCATGATAAAGAACTATTTAGCATTATAATGTATACTATGTGTACACTGCATCATTATAATGTATAATGTGTAAAGTATACTTCACAAGAAATCAGGGCAGCAGTCATTCACCTAAACCTAAAACAACTTCACAGTATAGTTTATCATTACTCTCTCAGTGCACCAAAACAAATTGCCCTGTTCAGTGATTTTCAAACACCTCAGTGCTTTTACACCACATGCACATTTTCGCAGACTGGTTTTACTGGTTTAGCATTGTTCTGTAGAATGTAGCATGACCATTATCAGAACCAATTATCTTCACAGGGTCGAGCGTTTTTCTTTAGTTGAAACAACGGCAAATCAATGTTGTATTTTGTGAGACGGGTCTCCTTTTCAGCTCTCAGCAACAGTTGTTTCAGCCGGAGGCCTGAGGAAGTCCTCCTCAGATCTTTGGTAGGGAAACACACAATCACAGTTTGCCTCGGGTAGAAACAAAACAACGGCTATGTTCTTTAAGCTTGTGTTGCCTACAGGGATGCAGAAAGGGGAAAAATATTACGGTGGGGCTCAACCTTAGATGATGCCTCTGTTTGCCGGCCTACGGAAAATAGAATTTTTCTCTTTTTGAGTGAAAAAGTAATAAAAGAAAATATTGAATGAATATGAAATTTTGATCCCTAGCAAACGGGTGTGCCAGCAACATTGACTCATCAAAGTCACTGATTCCAAGCGACATAATGACACAAAGGTTAGTGCTGACAGTCTAATTGTCTGTCCAGAGGCTGTTATGACGGATGTAGCATGTTAGAGAGTTGTTATGACTCACTTTCAAAACATTGCTAGTGAGGAAGAAGGAATATCAGAAAAGAACTAAATCATCAACACTGTATGTGTGCATGTGTATAAACTGCAGAAAAAAAACAGAGAGAGAGACAGAGAGTTAGAGACAGAGAGAGAGAGAGAGAGAGAGAGAGAGAGAGAGAGAGAGAGAGAGAGAGAGAAACAGTGAGTGTGGCCACTGTCAGGCTGGTACTGTTCAGAACTCGCAAGTGTGATTAATCAAAGTTATAATTAATCTGCTCCCTCAGGGCATCTCAGACTCAAAAAGCGCATTGTTAGCATGCACAGTTACAAAGGGATCTGACAAGGCCCGGTCTTCCTTTTCATCAGTGAGAAAACCAAAACGATAGTCGGATACGGGTGAAAAAGGCAAAATCGTTTCAGTTTAATCAGCAATCAGTCAGCACGCACATATACACTTTGAAATTCCGCATTGATAGCAACGACCAAGAAAAAGCCAGGAAGTACAATATTGTAGATAGATGAAAAACTGATTGTTACATTCTGCTGTGTTGAGTAAACGGGCCTTCAGGAGAGAGAGCTTACAGATTCAAGTCAGTTCATCAACTATTGCCCATGTGTGGTCATACTGACAAAATAAGTGAGTGAACATCCTGTTTATCATTGTGTTAACTGACTTAATACAGAGGAAGATGATGTTATTGTTAACCTTTGACTCTATCCTGGGTGATAGGAGTAGCCTAAAGGCCCTGAGGTGTTCTTCTGTAAATCCTCACACTTCTCTAATTGAGATTACAGTGACGTCAAAGACAATCAACAAGAACTGGTTATTTAACTGCTGCCAAGGCTGTCATTTCTATTACATTTGTGCAGTTTGATGTTTCCACTGTTAACGTAGCCTACATCAGCTTGCATCATTATTTTTCATCTTTAAAACTTGGATGCGAGCTGATTATTTTTTTCTGTATTTGATCACATTTTGTCTGTTCCATCTCTATATTAACAAACAAAGCACGAAGGTTTTAACCTCATCTTAAATACTAATGTGGCAGAGAACCCCTGATTTCTTTCCTGCATTAAAGGTGAAATCTAGGGTATCAAAATGCTTTGGGGCATTGCAGTTTTGTGTTTTTCATGTATTGGTGGTGATAGCTTTGTGGCTAATTTTACTAGCTTCCATTGATTTTTAGCCAAAGCTAAAAATTGACATCTGGAAGGCAGAAGAACTATGACACATGGATGCTGTGAAGAAGTTAGGAGATCACGTTGTCTAAGTTATAACATTGCTGTTTAATCTAATTTATACAATGCAAAATCTTATCAGGATGTGTAACTGTGTGCTCCCAGTGAGAAAAAAGCTCCCATTTGAATTACTGAAAGTGCACTATTGATAGTGAATTAGAAGGCGTAAAGACCTGGGCTTACCCTAGCCAAATTTAAGCCTTTAAGTCCTGTTAACAGCTAGCAGAATATTACTGTGATCTATTTGAAATTCATCAGAAAGGAGTAGTAGTGACTTTGTTAAGAATGCTTCTCCATAGCTATGCTTTTCACTAATTACATAAGAATCTGTATTAGAAGCAACACTAACCATATTACACAATAATCTTTTGAATAGCTAGCTAGCATTTTTAAGTTTATGTAGCATTACGTAGCTTTTCTGTCATGAGATCTAAGCTACACTCAAGCAAGTGTAATTTTCCTCGTGTTTGAAATGTGTACCTTCTTGCTAGCCAGCTGGCTAATAATAACTGACATTGTATGCATCAGAGTTGATCACGGTACTGGATTTTAACAAACACTTGCATTGAATGAGAAAAGATTGAGACACATATCATTTAGGGGGGGAAAAAAATCATTCAGACAATAACTACAGCAACAATAAACAGCAGCAGCACAACACACACATTGATCTTGCTTCATGTGCTAGTTAACCACTCAGATCTCTGTTGTAACTAGGAGTCAAAGGCAGAGTGGACTGCTGACTACAGACAGTGTTTTTAAGTCAGTCAGAGGGAAAGATTAGTCATTTTTTGTTTGTGATTACTGAAGACTACACCCACAGTTTGAAAGCTTTACATCAGCTTCTCAAAATGATTGATCTGTACAGCAATTTATTCACTCACACAACTCTTCATGTTGTTGTTTAGATTGGAAAATGGGACCCTTGTGAAGTGAAGCAGCACGTGCTATGACTTTTGTAGCATCTTATTCAATGTTTATGTGTATGTGTGTGTGTGTGTGTGTGTGTGCGCGTGTGAAGGGAAGGGGGCAGGGAAAGAAGGAGGTGGAGAGACACAGTGAAATATATAGAAAGCAAAACAGAAAACAGAAGAAGACGGGATGAGCTCCGTATATGTGTGTGTGTGTGTGTGTGTGTTTCTGTATGTATGTGTGTGTGTGTGTGTGTGTGTGTGTGCGCGCGCACACACGTGCATGCTGAATGGATTTTTAAAGTATATTTTTGTACAAATTTAATATTTTCAGACAACTTAAGCATGTACCCAGATAATTCCGTGAACCAAGAGATATGTTTGGCCAAGGTCGTCACACCATGTAAATTTCAATCTGCCATATGCGTATCATTTGCATCTAATTCAGGATGAGATAATTAGTGATTTTGGTCCCTAGGGTTTGTGTCAATGCCCTGTGTTTTGAAACAAGTAGGACCCAATGAGTTTTTTTTTGGTTGATACAGTAAATAGAACAGAACATAAATGCCTATCTATGTCAACAATATTTGATAAGATCCAATCTCCTTCCATTATTTTCACTGTTTTCGTCTTTGTGAACGAGAAGCCGACTTGCCTTTCATTTTTGGTGAAAAGATCTTTTTTGGAAATGTTGGCAATGTTTTTCTCCGGGTGCTTCCATCTCTACAAGCGGG
The DNA here is from genome assembly GCF_902362185.1 of Chanos chanos. NCBI lineage: Eukaryota > Metazoa > Chordata > Actinopteri > Gonorynchiformes > Chanidae > Chanos > Chanos chanos. The sequence goes on along the minus strand of NC_044495.1, from coordinate 31,289,077 downwards.
GTGGGTGTAAATAAAAGGAAAAGGCAGGGGGCCACCCGAGAAAGGGTGAATGGCCCCCTTTTTTCCCCCATATACCAGTGAATGTGTAAAAGGAAAAGCAAGGGAAACAAGACTATATCAGAGATATGATTTGATTCTTTCAACAGTCCTACAGACATGAAAAGCGACTGATGAGAAAGAGAACTGTGGACCGAATAATTCATATGCAAATTCAGTTTGTGGGGTTACGTGTGTTTGTGTGTGTGTGTGTGTGTGAGTGTGCGTGTGCTTGTGTGTGTTTCCGTGTTGGCTTGTGTTTCTCAAACATGAACCGATAAAAGGATGAAAGGGGTGAATGCTGGTTCCCAGAGTGGAGACCTAGAGGGTGTAGTCATCTCTAATGATTTGGACAGTAGACACAAGGGGCACTATGTCAACAGCTCTACAGACTGGCTTCTCACTATCATGTCACTCATGGCACTTGAGTCTCTGTGTCAGTGAAATGGAGAATGGACGAATTCAAATGCAAACACACAGTATTGGATATATGTTCAGAACATTCTGGAAAACTGTGCTTTCCACATCAGCTCTGTCTAACAAAGGAAAGTGGCACTCTAGTTATAGAGGATATCCAGGACCTCTCTGGTGTTCAGAGCTAAGCCTGTCATTCTGAGACACAATAAAATCATTCTGCTCACAAGTATAAACTGTTGCATATTTTTAGACTGTATTCAAATGATTGTGTTAAAGATTCGCCTTCAATAACACCCTTTTAAAACTTCATGAATTTCACAAATGTAGGTGGAATACATCTGCTCAATTATTTCCACCAGCTTTTTCTCTCATATTACACATACACACACACACACACACACACACACACACACATATATATACAGTATATCCACTTTGAGAGAAAAAAAAAAATCTCTTAGGGACTTGGCAGTGGACAGCATTTCATCAAGACGTTGGAGAACAATCAAAGCAGAAGCTCTTACAAGCTGCTGAACAAGGGCTGAAAGAAAAAAAAAAAAAGAAAGAAACAGAAAAATATGCTCTCAATGAGAGAAATGATAGGGTTTATGGCCCATGGAAATGGCGGATGTGAATTTTTTTTTTTTTTTTTTTTTTAATTGTTTTGGGTTGGAAGAATGTGTTGAAACATGTGGAGCTCATACTAACCCCCAGGGTAAAGGGATGTGACCTTTTCTACTCTCATCTACTGATCAATACAAGTCTTTCAGTTGCCACCAGACTCACCAAGGCCAACCCACTCCATCCAGGACCATCGGGGAGCTGCCAGCCCCCAGGCACTGCATCTGCTTGGGTATGACCCTCACAGACAAGGGAGTCCCTTCAAGAGGAGTATTGAAGAGTGAAGTTAAGGTTGCACTCCCTCCCTCCCTCGCTCTCTCTCTCTCTTTCTGTGTGTGTGTGTGTGTGTGAGAGAGAGAGAGAGAGAGAGAGACAGAGAGAGAGAGACAGAGAGAGAGGGTCTTTTGAGGTTCCAAGAATCAAACACATTGTATGATTCACTTGGCTCTCTACAGGCTCATTCTTATTCACTGGCATCACAGCTAGTTTAGCCATACATGTTCTCTTCCTCCTCATTTCTTCATTTTCTCATACACTCTCTTTCTCTCTCCCTCTCTCTCATACATGCCTATGCATATGCTCAAAGGTGGACAAAGTCAATTATCAGCATCAGTGACAGGAATACTGAGCCCAGGGGCCATGTAAGCAACCAGGCACCTCCAGATCAAACTAAGAGAGATTTGGTATATTATGTTTGCCCCTATAACAGATCAGAGAGTGTGCCAGAACAGTTTTGTATAAGCACTCTACGTCATGCATCTTACCTGAATGCACTTAAACTTCTGACTCTGGGCACTCGCTTTGAGAATCTTTGTGGTACATCTGGTTCTGTACACCATCATGTGGAGCTGTACACTCCCCCCCTTGAGTATTTTATTAGAGCTCTTAATTTAAGAGTGGTTGTCAGTGTGTTACTTTATCATCACTGGTTGATTCCACAGAGAGTGAAAAATTCCTAACACACTGAACATGCATCATTGAAAACAAAATGGCAAAGATGGCAGCCATATAAGAGTACCATTACACTTTTTCCCAGATAAAACCAGGACTGTGAATAATATATATGAGGAGATTCTGTAAAGGAACTCAGTACACTCAAGACTTAGAGCTTGTGTCCTCCAATGCTGTTAAGAAAAATTAGTTTAGTGAATGGAATATAGCAGGCCAATGGGGTGTTACTTCTTGTGTTACTCAAAAATTCCTGTTCAATTAAAACAACAAAAGTTCAGTTTAGCTTTCAAACAGTCAAAGTGTGTCTGGAAATGATTCAGTTTTCATGTCGTTGTAAGAGTTTAATTTCATAATGAACCTCTCATGACAAGCAACATTAAATATCCCCAACAAAATAAAGAAGAGGAACCAGTGAAGGCATGAGAGGAAGAAGGAAAGGAAATGGAAAAGAGAGCATTTTAGGAAACAAAGGCATCTTTTCTGATTCAGTAATCAGACCTCTGTGGTCCACGTTTCTGACCACCCAAATACAAACTCACAAACGTGCTTTGGAGCTGAAATGCCGAGGCTGGCGGAATGGGAGAACTTTTCCTGTCGGAGGTGAATCAGCCACACATTCATGAACAGTAGCTCTTCAACAGAAAATCATCAAGTCTTTGCCAGAGCTGGGACTAGTCGACAGACATAGAACTGTAGGGGTTCCTTGCTTCGGTGCTGTGATTACTACTGATTTTTCATGTCCAAGCCTTTGGATACACAACACATTTCTTTTGTTGGCGAACAAAGTGAGAATTCTTTTGGCCGCTCTTAAGGGGAACGCTCGTTTTCTGTCACTAGACAGAAAGATTTGAATAAAATTACCATCCCTGCAAAACGCAATCTCATAATGTTACGTGGTCTTTTAACATGATCCCTTTTACAGACATATGCACACACACACACACACACACACACAGAGAGAGAGAGAGAGAGAGAGAGAGAGAGAAAGAGAAAACTTTAAATATAATGCTGCAAGAGCCTCCCCCACAGATCTAAGGTTCTTGAAGACTTACATAAGAACAACAAAAGCTATTAGCAGGACTCACTATTTCTGTCTTATGCATCTACATTTTTTTCCCTTTGCTTGGGTGGAAAAGTCTGAGTGCACTTTTCTCTCTCTAATCTGGAAGTACTTTCTATCCTCTGTATCTCTGACTTTGTTAATAAAACTGCCACTTGAACAGCGGGAAATGCCCAATTGAAACATTTTTCTTGGGCTGACCCAACCTCTTAGACACTAAATGTAACTGCAGGATACAATAAGATATTGTTGTGACAGATCAATTTAAAAAAAAAAAAAAAGTAATATAGTGGAGAGGAGAGCGCTAGACTTAAATTTTCTGGCAATTTTGATTATGTCTACAATTAGATCTCGCTTTAGTACATTCTTTAATTTTGATTGAAAATTAGCAAGAATAGCTATGAGTATGATGACAAATTTTTAAAATATGTGAAATATTTTAGTAAGCAATCAGAATGACTGTATGTGTAACCATTGATAATATCACTGTGGCATCAAAGATATATCACTGTGGTATCCTCTGTGATGCAACTTCAGTTTTATTGTGTGTTGTTTACATCACAACACAATGCAGAAAAAAATCATTTTATTGCATTATGTTTTTCAAAAACAAGGCCTTTAAATGTGTTCCTCTAAAAGAGAGAGAGAGAGAGAGAGAAGAAAGCAAGAGAGAAAAAAAATAGATAAAGACTTGCCTCAGCATATTTCTTTGGGAAGAAAATAAAAGGCTTTATTACCTATAAGGAAAGTTATTGTCCTATTAAACGTAGTTTGAAATTTCTCCAGGGAAGGCAAGAGGGTGATAGCTGCCAAGCTGATGAAAGGCATTTGGAAGAGACGTGGAAGAAGGTCAAACATCTTGCCTCAAATATCTAATTGGATTCGTCTCTCAACGGGAGATTTTTTTTTTTTTTTTTTTGGATCATGCCTTTATTTTGGACAAAGCGTTGGAGGTGATGGGAGTTAGTAGTGAGGGAGATTCTTAATCCAAATGACCAATGTGAAATGTTTTCCACTCTGTCTGAAATTCTGTTTTATAAGTGTGCATGCTTCAACACTGAGCAGCTGAGCAAACGAAAGTGATAGAGAGTGAGCCAGCGCGTGTGTGTATGTGTATGAGAGAGAGAGAGAGAGAGAGAGAGAGAGAGAGAGAAATTGTTTGAAGTGTGGATGGTGAGAGAAAAAAAAATGTTACCAAGCAACAGAGGAAATTATTTCGCTTATTGCTCTAACACGTAAAGCAGGGCTGCCCATGCACGATACTGTGAAATGAAATCAAATAACAGCATTAAACACAAATGGCTCCTTAGTGATTGAACATGCACATTTCTTTTCTCTCACTCTCTCCTTCTTCCTCTCTTCCATAGTTCCTTCTGTGTGTCTGCCTAAATGACTATCTGCTCTTTACATTAGCCCTAGATTACATTTAAAATGCCACTATCGATTTTGCAGGCAGTTTACATTGAGCTCAAAGCAATAATAGAGCCATTTTATCACAGGCCTTCATGTCTTAATACGAAGCTGTCTGGCTCAGTCTTCAGTTAGAGCCAAGGACTTGCAGGGCAGTGAGAGAGTCACTTGTGAAGCAATATGCAATCAAACACATTGACCTTTTAAGCCGAGACTTTTTATATGTGTATTCTGTACTTTCCAGCTCCCTTTCTATATAATACATATAATTCAGTGTCCTGCTTGCTTTAGAGAGCTTCATGTATATTAAAAATACTTTCACTAGACCTCTTTCTGTACTATTCTGTATACATCTGTCTTGATTTAAACTTGTTTCAAGACATTCTTTGCTGGCATTCTAATATTTCTCCTTCTCTGTCTAGACTTCGCTCTAAACTGATCTTGGTGTACTGCATTCACTCTCTTGGCCCCTGTACAGCCTACCAAACCATAGAGACACACAGACTTACATACGTGCACACATTCACTCACACACACACACACACAAAGACACACACACCCACACTCTCAAACATGCACATTTCCTTGCTCAATTCTGCATTCTATGTTGTGGTTGCAATTTCTGTTTGTACTTGTTCATTGTTGCCTTTTTCTCTCTCTCCGTCTCTCTGAGACATGTCGACCTGTATCATGCTGGCTGGGTTAGTGTGGCAGGATTGTGTGAGTGTTCAGCTAATTTCAGTCATTTGTTCATGCAGCGTGAATCATTTTGGCAGCCAGAACTCTCAGACTGTCACTTCTCCTCCCTCTCTGCCCATACATGTCAATTGGAGCTGATTGCCTGTAAATCTGTTGCCTCACACACTCATATGAATGAACAAGAGACGAGAAGGATGGATGATCAGAACTTTGTTTGTTTCTCCTTATATCCTGAAGAAGCCATTGGCGTATATGAGTATTTTCTCTCACTATTCTGATCAATGAAGGTAAGTCTACAGTCACCATAAGCTCAGTCTTTTCCCTCTTTGCCTTTGGTCTTAGACTTTCCCTCAGCTGAAGATACCGAGAGGAAACAGGAATGTAATGGTGATTTATTTCGAAAGCAGGGAGGATAACAGTGGTTTCATCATTATACTTTTTGTATGTGTATCAAAACAATTCCATGTCTAATGAAGGTCAGAAAGGATAGCTGATTCTCCTAAAGACAGTACAAACAGCTCTGTGCACAGCTTAACATTAAATGGAGAATTAAACACATTAGGTGTTCCACTTCTCTAATTTCCCTAATGTCACACGATAAGGAGAGGGAAGCTGCAGTCTAAGTGAACTTTATTTGATTATTATCATTTTTTTTTAATTCTCCTACAACCCAGCACCTTTCTTTCTGAGCTGGAGTCTGAATCTCTGCTGCCCTTTCCTCTGACATTTACACAGGGAATGTAAGTGACGGAGGGAATGTATATGACGAAAAGAAGGGGAGAGAGAGAGAGAGAGAGAGAGAGAGAGAGAGAGAGAGAGAGAGAGAGGGAAATGATAGAATGAGCAAGGGACTACACAGATGGCAGTTGCCCGTAACAAGGCAACCCCAAGATAAGACAGAATAGACCTTTGAGGAAAATAGTGTCTAAAGTAAGAGAAGAGATGAGAGGATAAAATGGAGTTCAAGTGTGAGACATTTAGGTAGTGAAGTGCCAAACAAAGAGGAGCGAAAGGAAGAAAATAGCAGAAGTGAGGAGACAGAGAAGTGAAATGAGAGTGAGATGAAGAGTGACAAGAATTTTGACTCTCAAAGAAAGGATAAATGAGGAAAGAAGGAAAGAAAGATGACATTTCCAAAACTGATGTCACTTGAAGAATATCTACTTGAAGTATTGAGATTTGGAAATACATTTGACACATTACCATGCTTAAAAAATGTCACGTGATTTCACAAGAAGATAAAAAGTCATGGGAAAAATTCTCCATGAAAAATGCTTACTAGTGATAGAGATTAATTCTACTCTATTAACTCTACTTTCTAGCCAAAACTTTAATTTGGTGTTGGATTTTTTTAAGGTCAGGTTTTGCGGAGGAATTAATATATTAAAAAATAGGTTATTTTTGTGTTCCCTGCTTGCAGACATGAAAATGTCTTGATTGAAGTCTTTATTTTATTTATTTATTTATTTATGATTGACTGATTTCATGACAACAATTTTAAATATGAAATTATGTTGTCTGATGTTTGGATTAATGAGTCAGTTCATTACAGTTCTCAATTTACTCTTTTCTTTCATTTTTTTTTTTTTAATTTGTTGAAATGTGTTCATTGACAATTATTCTATTTTTTTCTTGTTTTCTTTTCTTTTTCTTTTTTTTTTTTTTAATGTTGTGATTATTGAATGTGTCCCTAAAATATGGCTGTATAATACAAAGCTTGATTTAGAAGCCTTAATTATTTTCAACACACTGAATACACAAGCCATTTATTAAGTGCACTGCTTGCATACCAGGTGTTGCAACACAGTTTAGTTTTCATACGCTGGGAAATGAAACTCGAATGAAATCGATCCTCTGTCATCGATTCAGCCTGGGGGAATCGCTCTCTGGTTGCTTGCCATTTGTGTGTGTTGGTCCACTGGTGTGTCAGTGCCCACTCAAAGTTGCCCTGGCATTGCTCTGTCACCCCTACAGTTTATGTGATTTGCTGCCCACGTTGTCCTCTCTCTGAAGACTGAGACAGCTACTGTAATTACTCCGATGCAAACAGTGCGGGGTGACAGCTATGCTTCCATGCCTGCTGGGGCAGGAGGATAGACAGCTTGTTCGCTCTCTCGCCCTTCAGCCTCTCTTTCTCTCTCCGTATCTCTTTCCCTCTGACTCTGTGTCATGACTGACGCACAGTTGTGGCTGGTAGGTTGTTGAGAGCTCAGTGGTGATAAAAAAAGAAAAAAAAAAAAGAAAAAAAAGGAAAGTCTGTGTAGTAAGAGAAAAGAGGAGATAAGGTGAATGAGAGAGAGGGAGGGAGCACAGGGGGGGTGAGAGAGGCTATCGGCCAGTGGCAGGCGGGCAGACAGGCCTGGAGACGTGGGGTTCGCAGCCAAAGTAGTGGTGGTCCCACAGCTTTGGTGGTCCCACAGCTTTGGGGCTGCTGCTGATATTCTCTCTGCCCACCTCTTCTCTGTGTGTGTCTGTGGAATATCAGCAGCAGCTCAGGGATGGAAGAGATACGGGTCAGTGAAGAGCTGAAAGAAGGCTGCCGTGATGTGTGTGTGAGTGTGTGTGTGTGTGTGTTTGTGTTTGTGTGTGTGTGTGTGTGTGTGTTTGTGTGTGTGTGTGTGTGGGTGTGTGTGTGTGTGTGTGTGTGTGTGTGTGTGTGCATGTGTGCACGCACACGCCTTATTTAGACACAGAGATAGGGTTTAAGTCACTCATTACTCTAGGTTGAGTACTGTGAAATGATTTATAATGCTCCATTATGCAAACCAAGTAAATGTGTAATCACAGAAATCTGTGGTATATTGCATAGTTTAACTGTATGTCGTCAAGAAATCGAAGAGCAGATTGTCTGATCAGGTTCTACTGTACTGAACTGTTTTTAAGCAAATATGAATATAGAATGCTCAGCATGATGCGCAAGTAAATCTTTTGTGCAAAATTGCTTTAAATATGTTCTTTTCTTCTTCTTCTTCTTCTTTTTTTTTTATCCCCATAGACTCAAAAAGAGGAAACAGGATTGCCATTTACACTTGGTAAACATCCAGTTAGGAAGCTCACCGAGAGTTGAAGTTAATGCTACATGACTCGCAGCCGTCACAGCTCTTTTAACTAACTGGCAAATGAGCCAACATGATGTGAGAGGCAAGAAGCTAGTACCCCATAAAAATAGAGCTTTTCAAACAAGCTGTTTGATGGGGCGCCTCAAAAACTGTTGCTCAAATCACCAATTACCTAAAAGACATTTGATATGCTGTCACCAATTCCATTTATACGCTTTTTAGCCAGTGTTATGTTTGCCGGTTCGTACGTTAAGAGCTGTGAAGGAAGAGCAATTTGAAAAAAAAAATCCTCATCGGACCCAAACAGTGGACCAGGTGCCAAGATTTTTCTTCATTTTCAGAGAGGCTAACTAATTTTCTTTTGACTCTGATATAAAAAGGTCCAAGAGATATCACTGTCTTTTCTTTCATCTGATTCTTTTTCTTTTTCTGACATTAGAGAGAAAGTGACAGGAAGAAGGAGACAACGGGAAAAGCCAAGGGATGTTTGGGAAATCACTTCCCTCGAGCCTTTGTGCTAGCCATGTACGACTGATCTCCCTCATCGCACGGAGCGCAAATAAGCACTCACGCAGGCTAAATAATACATTAGTGTGCATTTGAGCCTCACCGACAGCTCCCCCAGAGGCATGTGTTTTGTGCACTAAATGTCAGTTGGTTTTACAGAGTTATGGAGACACCATGTCCACCTCTTTATCCTAAGGGAAAAGAATTAGAAACTTTTAAATAAACTGAGAGAAAGAGAATGAGAGGGATCCCATGTTTAACATATATCGTTTGGGCAGAATTAGGACACACACCCAAACAGGCATACACACACCTACACACAGCGAACAGACACATGCACACACACACACACACACACACACACACAGAGTTTACACACTCCCTGCATTTTTTCGGCAAATGGTTGGAAAGAAACATCGCCAACAACAGTAAATGTGTCTGCACTCTTATCAAGCACATGGAGAACTTCCCATGTTTATTGCATGAGCTATTCAATTCGGTTTATTTGTTTTTTTTTCTAATTATATGTGGATAATTACATAAAATCAAATAATGTTTACAACTAAAAGTATGTAAGCAGACTTTCATTCCAACAAATGGGATCACTGCAATGATTCTCACTTGGTTTCCCTACATTCTCCCCTCTTTCAGTTTTCCATCTCAGGTCAGATGTTCACTTCCAAGCATGGAGCAGCAGCTGTACATTAACAGCCTCCCTCTGGACCATCAACCACATTTTCATAAACATTCCTTAAATGTTATAATTGGCACATTTGCATTTTTTGCCTCTAGGTTGGTTTCAGGAGAACATTAAGGTTGAAGCGAGCGTGGGTTTGAACGAGATGCTGTAAAGTGTGGCACGGATCACCATCAACCCCAGTCTGTAGTGAAGAGGGATGATTCTGCCCTGGTGACCCCTATCTCATCATCCACACGCTTCCAACACAGGAGAGCTGACAAATAGGTCATCCTTCATAAAATGTTCACATACACATAGAGAATGCGTAAAACAGCTCTTCTCTTTCATCCTTTGTTTTTGCCTGACTCTGAGAAGTACTTGTTTACCTGCACTAATTACAGGATCTATATCTATATCTATATCTATATTTATATCTATATCTGTCTTATTATTTATAAAGCAACAACATTTTAACTCCCATTGTTTCACTTCTTTACAATAATAGAAAATAAAATGCCAATGCTGCATTTATTAAATGTGTAATTATTTATAGATTCTCTCTATGTTATTGTTTTGTAAGCAGCCATACAATACACACATGTTCTCTTTGCACTTTTTTTTTTAAATTACACTGTTGCAGCTCTCAGTCACTTCATGTGTTTCACCATGTCATATAGTGCTTCTGATGTGATGTCATTTTATTCTGTACTATTAATGAGAAAAAAATTCTCCTACTGCTGTGTGTATGACCTGCATGTCAGATGGAGATCTGAGACAGCAGGCTTTTGTTGACTGTGGAGAGTTTGAAGATCTCCGGTGTGGATTTTCAATGTTGGGGGTTTATCCACAAACATGCTTGCTGTTATAGCACAGTTCATTGCTTCCAGTCACAGTTTGAGAGTGAGTTCTAGAGCAAAATATCAAGCTGGAAAAAGGGGAGAAATGTTCCAACTAACAGCAAAAATAGCAGGGTGAGTAGGTTGAGGCATAGATTAGTGAATTAAAAAAAAAAAAAAAAAGACACAAATCAATGTCTGCATAGTTGTGACAAATCTGAGTCTGAGCAGTGTTATCACATGTATTGACAGCTGTTTATCAAAATGGCTAAATGTCACCTACTACACTGAATGTACACACTGTTGATTTCCATGTTAATTTTCCAGTTGTAGCTGCTCTCTTCTCACACTTATGAATATTTTAACACTTTTCCTTTTCTCGTTATTTTAACCACAGTTTCTCCCAGTTTGATTTGCCCAGATCTCCTGTTCTTTTGTACTTCCTCAGCATTGTGCGACTCCCTTGACTGTCCACCGGGGTGAGGTCACTTGGTAGTGCAGAGTCCAGTAGAGTCTACCACCACTGCTTTTCACCTGCCAGTTAACATGTGAGTTTGTGGGTGTGTAGCACACATGGAGCTGCCTGCAACCATGCAGTCTACCCACTGATGCTTAGCAGTCGCTGAAGTGTGATAATGGTCAAATCTGGTTCACCCTCCCAGAACACAGCCAGTTGTGTTCTCAGCAACTCTGTAACACTAAGTTTCAAACTTGAGACTTCAACATTGTGATGCATTGTAATCTCACATGTGTTAAAGAACTAGACATTGAAACTAATAGAGGATGAATCTGTGTTTTTTTTGTTTTCTTTTCCTCCACTTTTCTTTCTTTTGTTAATGGCAATAATGAAGTTTGGGGCTGCTGCGGTAGTAGCCTGGGTGGATCTCTACCGCAGTGTTTCTGGGTGAGATCCTGAGAGCTAATCATTAGCGTAGTGTATACGAGACCTTGAGGCACACACCCCCCCAAAGACAGGGAAATCTTAAGCAATCCCCTTTTACCATTTGCCACATAAAAGTTATGCTCCTTTCTCCCCACTTTTGTGTTGGGGTATGTGCCTGGAGTCCTAAAAAGAAAGAAAGAAAAAAAAACCCCAAAAAAACACTGAATTTCACCAGCAGAATCATTTCTTTATTTTCCCACTCTTTGTACTGACAAAGTGACATCATTAACAAGAATGAACATTAGCCTTGAAGCTATAATACTAGGTGAATGTATCAAGATATTGTTTCAATCTTCACATTGTTTTGATAATGAAGTCAAAAGAATCCAATACACGTTTTTGGTCTTTGAAATGGTCTTTGAAATGCATAACTTCTTTAAAAAAAAAAAAGTCGTTATCTCTTTCTGGAATGGTTATTGAGGCTAAAAAACTGTTGTGAGAAGGATGTACTTTGGATGAAAGATGGCAAAATCTTCCACACAGAAGCAATATTTTTTTGTATTTGCCTATATTATCTGACTGAGAATAATAATTGTATGAAGCCATTTGGGGAAGAGAAAGGGGATAAAACCCAGTTGTTTCAGCATATGAATTCATGATATCCCAGTATAAATATGGAGAATGGGCCAGGTGCTCTTGGTAACCTGATTTCTCTTTGTGCTCAGGCCAGGGCCATGCGTTCAGATGTTGCATAACATTAGCAGTTTCCCAGATATTCTAACACATCCCAGCATCATTAATAAACATCATCAGATGGTGTTTAATTTCTCTGTTCAGGGAGAGAAATAGGATGGATGTTCAAAAAACAGTACAGAGCTGTCTAAGAAGCTTCAGTGACATTCGTAATGACAAGAAGACACAAACAATAGGCCTTGCTAGGCTCTATCTCTATATTGTTCATATGATTAGAAACTAATAACTAAAAATTAGAAATTAGTAATTAGAAATTAAGGAATTTATCATGTGCCACTCTCCTTGCACATACAGGTCTGACTGTAGTGTGACAGTCTAAATGACTTGTAGATTTCATTTTCTCTATAATGTTATATGTTCTTGGAAGTATGGAAACTCTTGGATTGTTGACTCTATGGGTTCCAACATGTGGAACTTTTTTTTTGTTTGTTATGTTCACAAAAATATAAATATATTGCAATTGCTTTAATGGCATTTGCATCCCCGGGTGGAAAGAATGGAAATGTACTAGATCACCCCAGTCTAACAAGCCATGCATTAATGTTCAAGTCTATCACATCTTTGTCAGTCAAGTCCAAAAAGGACATATAAATAAATACAAATTATGTCTCCCGTATGGAGTGATTCTCAGGAAAAAAAAAAAAAAAAACTACATGAAAGTGCATGTAAGAAAGAGCTACAGCATTCTGTCATTTTAGTCTGACCTTTTGTGTGACAATAAAATCAACTTTTCTAGTTGTGCATAGGTGGTCCTTACAAACATCAATTACTTTGCTTTGCTTTCCACATCCAAATCCCATGAGCTTTTGCTTATAAAGCTTCAATAAAAAGGCAAGCTTCAGGGACTGAACATAAGGTAAAAATGGCATCCATGTGCCTATTGTACTCTTAAATATCACCTTTTTAAATTTCCACATTTAATTTCTAAAAGCGCATGGCTTTCAATGGAAAATGTTGCAGTAGCTCAATGAAAAAAAAGTGACTTGTGATGGCTTGAGCAACATTCTTGGTTTCGATCCAATACAGATACTGTGCGCTCTTAACACAGACATTAAATCGTCTCAATGGAGACTAAGATAGCAAACAAGATAGAGGGATATGACAGATTGGACAATATGAGTGGGATAGAGCATGATTGGTCTCCTCCACCTCTCTATAACTACTGGGCTATTGGAAAGAGGGTGTCCTTAACAGAGAGCCATGGACATCTCACTGGAAAATGTCATTAAAAGATGTGTAAAAATCAATCAGTCCAATTGATCTGGAGATGAGTGCTTGATTCATGTGTCTATCAACATGACTGATACACTTCTCTGTTCAGTAACAGCTATGCTTTTAGGGGAATGGATTGCTTTCTGTGTAATTAAAATGGAAGAGAATTGCCTTAATTGATAATATAAATACATTTCTAAATTGATACTGTAGTGTAGTGATCCTCGGGTAATTCATAATATCCAAAGTAGTTAGAGAATAGAATTAAAAAGTTAAAATTTAAAAAGTGCTAAGGTTTAGTTTACACAGTGTGACAGAGTGTATGTAAGATGTCTACACACACTGAAGCTTAGTCCAGTTTCTGTACACACACTACACACGCTGAAGCTTAGTCCAGTCTCTATACACACACTACACATGCTATACACACACCACACTCACCGAAGCTTAGGCCAGTCTCTACACACACACACCACACACACTGAAGTTTAGTCCAGTCTCTTTACACACACCACACACACTGAAGCTTAGTCCAGTGTCTATACACACAACACACACACTGAAGCTCTCATTCTTGTGGTAAAGGTCACACCAGTGAAGTTGTAAGAGCATCTCTGTGAAATGTTAGCAGACACAACCAGAGTGTAATCTTCCTGATTATGAAGCAGCGGCAGAGGGTTCATGTTCTAGAGGTTACTAGGGCCACTGCAGTTATAGGCTGTATACATGTCTGTATGTTTGTGTGTGTGTGTGTGTGTGTGTGTGTGTGTGTGTGCGTGTGTGCGTGTGTGTGTTGTGTCTGGGTGCATTCTCACTGAGAGGCCCCCAGGCCCCAATAGCTCCTGCATATGTGTTGACTGAAGGCCAATCAATAGGGCACAGCTGAACCTGGAGATGACTGCTATTCCAGCCATGTGCTTGTCATACTCATACTTCCAGACACTGCATGAAGGTCAGCAGATCAAAGAAAAGAGCCAAGAATGTGTGTGTGTGTGTGTTGTGCACATGGAGTATGCTCAACAAGCATGGTTCTCATCTCACACACTTCACATGGAGTTTGTACATGCGTGTCTTGATCCACGTGAGTATGTGTGTGTGTGTGTGTGTGTGTGTGTGTGTGTGTGTGTGTGTGTGTATGTGTGTGTGTGTGTGTGTGTGTGTGTTTGTGTGTGTTTATGTACATGTGTTACATGCTATTCAGTATGCTTGATCATTTCGCTTAAAATAAAGTGAGTGGGACTATATGTATGTATACCCTCTATACTTGGATAAACTGCAGCTGTATTCAGCATGTCTGCCTGTATATCTCAGATTGGGAGATTTCATCAGTAGATGAGAGAGTGTGTGAATATGTTTGTACACACATTCCTGTTTCATCATGCATACACACTCTGATGCCGCATTCCTCCTGATGAAAAGCTACAGAGCACTGACTGACAGCTCTCTTGGAGCTTGGTGATTACAGCCTGTGATTCTAGGTGGCAAAGGTTAAAACTGCACTGAGTCTCGCTTTCATGCCTGACATTCTACACAATTGATCCAGTCTTAAGATATCATCTGCTGTATAAGACCACTGACAATCCAAATACAGGTGCCTATACTTACCTCAGTCGTTAATGTGCGAAGGGTGTAGTTTTCATATCATCTCCCCTCGCTTCTCACTTAGGAGCCACAATACGATTGAGCACGATTATCCTGCCATTAGTGTACATGAATCTCTCGCTACTGATTGATAACATTTGAAAACAGCATGGATAAGAATTTCTGACCTTTTCAAAAGCTCACAGATTTCTGAGTGAGGAAAAATAAATAAGGAGAAAAAGGTAGAAACAGCTGCAGATGTGATTCCAGGATGGAAAATCTTTAATCACAGCTACAAGCCTATGCTGTACACAAAGTGGGTATTATTGTGTGGTCTATTGTCCTCTGTTAGAGGATGAGACTTTATTTATTTATTTATTTTTTGTCTAGTGTTTGAATCTAAGTCCTGTTTATTTACATATTGTCAGTCATATTGATATGTTCCAGATGGTAACTTGTTAAAAACATTTCTTTGTAAGAAACTAGGTTAGGATATTTTGTTGAAAGCTGTCTACAGTGGAATATTTTAATAGAGAGGAATGCAAAACATAAATGCAACGCCTCTACTTCCAAAAAGGCACAAATTGATTAAGCGTTCATCAAGAGGAAACAGACATGGGCAGAAAATCTCTCCATTTGCAATCCTGCCCTTGGGCAGTGAAACATGTTTAACACAACAGACGCATGAAGACAAGCACACACACACACACACACACACACACACACACACACATATGCACACACACACACATGCACACACGCACACACACACACACACACAAACAAACATGCACTATAGATATGCTGTAAGGAGGAAGGGAAAACTAAAGTAGTAATTTTAAGACTTATGTAGTTTAGATAACTTGGGCTTATATAGAGTGAATAAACAATGGAAGGGTCTGATGTTTGCTGATGTTTGCTGAAGATTCAAAAATCAGTGCAAACATTTAAAAAATAACTTAAGTTGACTTACACACTCTTTACACATTCACATTCTATAAGGTTTCCTGATTCACCTGTCCAATCCATGTAATGATATGCACTTTCTGCCATTATTCCTCTATACCTCATTAAACTAAAGGTTAGCGTCTTTCTTCATGTATGTATTTTTTGGCATCAAAATACCCTCTATGACTTATATGAATCCAGACTACAAACCATTGCAAGCTCTGACTATGAACTGTAGAGTGAATATGCTACTATGAAATTAAAGAATACACTTTTTTAAAGGTTGATAAGACTACATGCAGTTTCCATAAAATTTCCAAATATTTATAGTACTCGTATTCTGTTAGGAATATTATTCTCAAGTCTCCTCATAGCGACTGCTGTTCTGAATTGACCAGCTGGAAAGCGAGGCCTCAGAGGCTTAGAGAAAAATATGCACTCCCATAATTAACTGAAACACAGCAGAAATCAACAGTTGGAAGGCTATTTTTGAAGGCACAAGGCACGTGGTTGAATCAGACATCTTGCATCTTGTACAGATGCATCTCATTATTTAAGACTTCGCATTAATCTGTTCAACCAGTTTCCTGGGTAAACCAGACACCACTACCAAGAAAAGTCTGGGAGAGAGAATATCGAATACGCAGAGTGATTCAAGTACCAAACTGGGTTTTTCATGTTGGATGTTCTATGTGCAAAAGAGAAAATGAAACTCGTACATGTCTGCAAAGTTTATTCAGTTTTACACAGTGGGAATTGTTTGTTTAACTGATTTTACTGAATTTTTCAATGTGAAAAAAAAAAAACAAACACACACACACACTCAGACACACACACACACACAAAGCCTGCATTCAGTGAGCCTAGTACGGTGTCTTTTATTGAATTATAACTTGGATAAAATTGTCAGTATTCAAAAATATTATAAAAAAAGGGGGGGGGGGGGGGGGGGGGGGTTCATCCTCATTTGTGAATATGACAATGGAAGGTAGATGAGAAGAGAGGAGACAAATGGTTGAGATTTGCCGTGTTAAAGCAGACAAAAAGGTCAAATGATGCATTGAATTGAACTAAACGGAAAGTCATGGGTTGTAATAGTAATGGCCAGAACTAATGTTTTACAGATGATTGTTTGCTTTTAGTGAAGGGATATTAATGGTAGTACTTAATCATGGATGTTTGATCCTAGTAACATGGAGGGAAGAAAAAAAGTTCCAAAGTCAAATCAACTTTTATTCTTATATAGTAAGGATGGTGTGGCCAGGACCCCAGCGGTCCTCTTGTGTATGTGATAATTAGCTGACATTAGGGACACTTTAAGTAATTACTTCTGGCTAAATTTAACTGTCTACGTAGTGGAAGACCAACACACACACGCACAGGCACACGCACATGCACATGCACACACATATGCATATGCACAGGCATGCTAACTGATTTTTTTTGGGTGTTTTTCTAATGGATATTGCAGCTATGCCAAAGACTGGTTTTCTCTCAGCACCATATGATTTGTACCTAGCACTCACTGTTAATTTACTTTGTCAGAAGCAGATTTTAAAAAGCTATGATTTGGTAGCAGGATGTAGTTCAGTGTATTGTTTAAATGGAAGTTAATTAAAGATTTACATCAACAATGGGCTGTACTCTTGTGGTGTGTGTGTTTTGTGTGTGTGTGTGTGGTGTGTGTAGGGGGGTGCCTTTGATTTTGGAGTTATAGCAGAGATTAGCTTCAAAAGGTCACAGATGTCTCTGTGACTAGAAAAGACCTAATTTTCCACACTCACACATACAATCCATCTCCAAACAGAAACCAGCGGGGACCTTTTACTCCTCTAGAAACACACACACACACATGTGCACGGACACACACACACACACACACACACACACACACACACATGTGCACTCAAACGCACACGCGCACACACACACACACACACACACACACACACACACACACACATTTAGCTGCTTTGTTTACAAGTGGCTGTTTGTGCCGAGAGCTTGATTGCTATCTGCGTAATTATCAAACAAAGCTTTTGTTATGAAAGGCCCTCGGTAGGCTACTCATATAGCAGAGATCCTACTCGATCAAATAGGCGTGACTTCCCTAAACTCTCCAACACTAATGAAGCACTTGTATTTGCTGCTCCTACGCTCTGTCACATTTATCACATGCAAGCACACGTTCAGTGCGCACTAGCTTCTGGAGATGGCTAATTAAAGAGAGAGGGAAAGGGAGAGAGGTGACAGAGAACTCTGGGCCCTGTCAGTCTGTGTTAAGCTTCCCGTCTGTCGCCCTTCTTTCCCTCCATTTTCATAATACAGGTTTCTGAGGACTCTGTGACAAGCCGTGCTCATCCATGGAAAATTCCATTACCTCGCTGTTCTACAATGACTAATGATACTACCATCTTCTCTCTCTTCAAGTGTCACACACACACAGAAACGGCAAAATGCTGTGTGTGTATATGTGAAATGTGAGTGCATTCTCTCTTCTTTTCTGGTTTTGCGGGACAGAAAATTTCCAAGTCGCCAAGAAAGTTTTATCTGAGCTAAGAATTGATTCTAAACCATATTACAGGTGGTGGCTATTTATGATGAACAACAGAGAACAAGAGAGAGGCACAAGTATTGTTCTAATTTGTTGTGAAAATGATATCAATTAAAAGCTTTAAATCTATTTTAATATCTTGATATACAAAGGAAGGTGAAGATGAAGCAGGAATGAATGCAGTATTATTATGAAATAAGCTTGTGTTTCTTATCTCTCAGTCTGTCTGTCTGTCTCTGTCTTTGTCTCTCACTCCTCTATCTAACTGCCATGTAGGATGCTAAGGGGACATTTTTTCTTCCTCTTTTTTTTCTTTTTTTCTGTGTTTGATTCCTCTGAAACAATTGATTAAAGCGACAGAGCGACTTAATTCAAAATGAAAGCACCGCTCCATTGGCTTACTATTCTCTTTGAAGTTCTTTTCTTTTCTTTTTTTTTTTTTTCTTTTACCCTTCACGATTACTTCCTCCAGTCATGTATATTTTCACTACTCCTTCATGTTCTTGTTATTTTTGCTTTTATTGCAAAATTCACTTGGCTTTCATTATTTTGACAGTTTACTGTAGTTAATGTCAAAAAAATCTAGGTATAATCAAAATAAAGAAAGAGGAAAATGTTATTGTTTGATCCGTTTTTTTTTTTTTTTTTCTTTTTTCCTGCCTTACTTGCATGTTGTTACAGCTCTTCAACTGCTTCATCTACTTTCAGAAGGGGGAAAGAAAAAGTGAGTTTTGCTCCACTAGTTTTTCAAAGGTCCTTTCATCTGGGAATTTGACATAGTATACAAGTCAGACTGGCTCCTTACATGGTGCAATGTTGGGGAAAGCTAATATACAGACTAGGTTTGGAAAATAAGAAATTTCAAACTGTCTCTTAGTTTCCAGCTGAATGATGATCTTTATGGTTCTAAATGTCTAATGTATCTGCTTTTATTCAAACTTACAGCTACATTTTATTATATTGTTACATGTCTGACTGTTTGTATCTGTCTGTTAGTCTAAATATCTAGGTGAGTATTGATCTAAGTATACCGCTCATCTTTTCAAATCACTCCATGATCGCTGCCTCACGCTGCTTTTATTCTTCTGTCTGTCCTTCCACTTCTCACCTCAACATTAGCCATAATAGCAAAATCCATAAATGCCATAATAGCATACTTATGATTTTAATATCAATGACACTAAGCTCCACAATCCAAGAGAAAAGGCAATGACAGAAAAAAAAAATAGGCAAGAATGAAGCATAGAAAGGGAGAGACAGAGAGAGAGAGAGAAAGAGAGAGAGAGAGAGAGAGAGAGAGAGCGAGAGAGAGAGAGAGAGAGAGAGAGAGAGAGAGCGAGAGTGAGAGAGAGAGAGAGAGAGAGAGAGTGAGATAGAGACAGAGACAGAGACAGAGAGAGAGAGAAAGAGAAAGAGAAAGAGAAAGGATGGATAGAAACGGAAAACAATTGGTGAATATACCCAAAAACTCCCACCCAAATCTCCCACCTAACCACACCCTACCATATTAGGCTGACCTCTAACAAACTGCCTGTTTCAGCTTCCCTAGTTGCCTTGGCAACATGACGAATGCATCAAATGTAAGAGATGCTATCTTTGTCAATCAACGCAGTGTGACAATGTGCCACACAGAACAAAAGGAAAGCATGACGGGAATGTCAGACAGAGCAAAGCACCCCGTCCAAACCCATGTGGTCATCAGGCAATAACGATTCCACTGCCTACAGTGGACACATGCTGACAACAAAGCCCTCACATTATAGAGAACATCGCCATTCCTTCCGCTCCAACTGACTGTTATTTCTGACTGTATGGATGCGAATGTTGATGTTGCTCTGCTTTCTGCCTTGGCCTGTCATAGTCTATTACATTTACTGTTGTTCTTACTCAAGTGTGTACAAACTTCTTTTACAGCGAATGTGTCAAGAGCACTCTGTTTATTTATTTATTTGTTGTTTTGTTTTTGACCCCAACAATGAAAGGGCACCTGCAGCATGCAGAAAATTACTCCCACACACAGAACAGAGGACAGTAGTTTTATTTTTGTGAACATATTTGCAGTGGTGCATTTCAACATGTATCTTGATGTTCTCTTAATCCTTTTGCCCACCCCTCATCCCTCTCTCTCTCTCTCTCTCTCTCTCTCTCTCTCTCTTGTATTTAGTAAAGACAATCCTGTCCTTTTATGACATTTTATGTTACAAAGAATCAAAGAAGAAGATGACACAATGTGGTCATATATGGTATTTCAGGTGTATGACTGCACATTAGGAATGTGGATGTACTGTATTTCGGTGTACACACATACACACATGCACACAAACACCGAAAGCTTTTCTTTCCAAAAACCAACGGAAATGTCTTTCACACGTACACAAATCGTGGTGGGTATTTTTTTTTTTTTTCCTTCTCTTGCCAGGTTATTTTTGCACTTTAATTTGTGCACAACAGAGAATCATTTTGAAATGCAATGCTCTGTAAATTTATAACTGTTTTCTAAGATTGCCTTAAGTTCCATCTTTATGAGAAACATTTTTCTTTTTTATGTAACATTTCAAAAACATTATTTTGTGTTTGCCGTGGGCCAAAGATTCATGACTTTGACCATAAATGTGTGATAAATTACGCTGAGGCACTTTGCTGTGCTCCAGCACAAGGCACATGGATTTTAATTGCCAAAAACAACTTCCGCAGCTACAAAAATGTCGGCTTCCTCATTGTGCTCTTTGATGGAGCTTCTGCCTGGCAGGTCAGTAATGAAATTATGATTTATTTGCACTTTGATAGTGTTTTTCGCCGAGTGAGTGGATGCGTCTGTATGTTTGGCATAGCCAGGACATTGTAACCATTAGCCCCGTGACAGAGGTAAGCGAACGAACAACAGATTCTCGTTACGGTATATTTACACCACACGGCTGCTAACGACAATGCTAATTACCATCTCGGCTAAAAGACCAGTGGCTGCTGTTTGGCTTTTTCTTTATGCTATCCCCTTGTCCTACCGTCATTTTCACCCTCCCCTTCCCGACACAAACAAGTACATCAACACATCACCTTACCCATCCTGTCCTGCCTCTACACCTCATTCTTTTGAGAGAAAGTTTTCTGAGAATCTTTTTGTGAAAAACATGTCGTCTGGATTTTCTTCCTGTCTCCTGATGTCACAGATGATCAATGGACGGGTCTTAATGATTCTCTCACTGCATAGATCTCACTATTTGATCAAGAGGAAAAAAGACAATGCTAAACAAATGATGGCATAGAGATTTCTGTTCTAGGAACTCTCTCTCTCTCTCTCTCTCTCTCTGCACATTCCCAATTTTCATTTGGGCATCTGTATCTGTACTGCCTGTGCATGTGCATGTGTGTGTGTGTGTGTGTTTGTGTGTGTGTTTGTCATGTTGTGAGATGTAATACAGTGTACTCAGCGCATTGCCCTGAAGCTAGACATGAACCCAATCATTTCACAGCACTCCATCCATTCATGAGCTTCCTAAATCCAGTTTCACTGACAACAATGCTTTTACTCCGTATCAGGTCATTCATCTAGCTATCTGTCCATTCTCTCGTCTACTGGGACCTGAGGGCAGGCATTAGTCCCCTGCTCTCCTCTGTCTGCCTACACAACAAATGATCACACTACTAAATCTTCTACAAAGTTTGCGAGCTTATGTAAAATTCATTTAAAAATGCATATGTATTTTCGTTTCCAAGGCCTCATTTGCAAATTCTGCTGAATGATTTGCTCCATTTCATGGATTAAAAAGAAACTGCTGGACAGTTTCTAGTCGCTAATGCATTTTTGCTACGAAATAAGTGGAGTCAACATGAAATGAATTCTCACTGCTCCAAAAGCCTCTCTGATTCATGCTGTGGACCAGATGTTCTCCTCAGCGGCTTCAAAATGCCATGACCCTGCGATACGAAACGCAGCCAGCAGACGCCACCAGTCTTCTTGCTGGCTGTAGGGCAGAGAGAGAGAGACTGAGAGAAGAAGACAAAGAGAGGGATGAAAACCTGTTCTCTGCTCCCTGTAATTCTTGATCGTATGAGATATCCACCTGCCCTGCTTCTAGCACCAAAATTAGCCATTAGCCTAGCGTATTATATTACTGCCACTGGCGTTAAAATGAGATTACTCTCCTTCTGTGATCAGTTTAAGCTGTTCTGGTCTGTACATGTGCGTGCGTGCGTGCGTGTGTGTGTGTGTGTGTGTGTGTGTGTGTGTGTGTAAATGAGTGTGTGTATGCATTTTTGTCTGTGTGTGTGAGACAGATAGTGTATGTAGGCAGTGTCTCTCATCATATGTGAGGATAGCTAGCATACCCAATAGCCTCAACAACTTGAACTAGACAGCAATGTAAAGATGCACAAAAGAATGAATGGATGAATGAATGAATGAATGGCTGAATGAACGAATGACTGAATGAATGAATGAATGAATGAATGAATGAATGAATGAATGAATGAATGAATGAATGAATGAGTGGTTGGGTGGATTGATAGATGTATGTAGAGATGGATGAATGAATGGAATTAATGGTTTTATCATTAATGTGCATACATGTAAGTCTGTGAATCATTATGCACTTCTGTTTCCCAGTATGTTAAAAACAGAGGTGAAATACCATTTGCTATTCACCCTACAGCATATGCTCAACAACATTTGTTATTCTCCCCAAAATTATGGCTCAGTATCTGAAAAACCACTTGCTACTTTGGGCCCTAAAACTATACCTTGATATCTCAAATATCATATGCTAAACCTCAAACACCGTATGCTAAATATTGTCTTAGATGTATAGTTTCATGCTTCAAACAGCATATGTTAGCTGTTGCCTTAAAAGCAGTCTTGCCCTTGCTCTTTCTCTTGATCCATAGTCTTGCTCTTAAAGAACTTAATGGAGCATAAGGAGTAATATAATGGGTTAAATCTTTTCACTTGGTTACTCATTTGTTTGGTAACTTAACATGAGAGTTCAGCAATAAACATTACTGTTGATGCCAGTTTTCAAGGACTACATTGACAGTTTGGTAGATGTTGGTGTGACATTCTTTTGTGATACGGCAAGTTGGCAAAGAAGACTAATTATTTAGTAGCAAGTGACAAAGCTACTGAGCCAACCAAATTCTATTACTGCTTAGCCAGGTGGGCAAGCCAGCTGTCTGAGCCAGCTTCTCTTCTCTGCTTTGTGTTCATTCAAACTGTGAAAATAAAATGTAAAAATTTAATTTTAAGATGGCATTTTTTTTTTTTGTTACATATTTGTAAGTCCGGTCATCTGGTTTTCCTTAATACCGCTCCATTAAGTGTGTATTTGAGAGTGTTTGTGTGAGTGTGTGGGTTGAGATTTGCCTATTAACAGTAGTGACAGATGAACAAAGATGAAGTTTCAAGTGGACCTCAGGTGATGTTGCATGTCACTTGAACATTTCCTGTGTTTCCAGTGTTTGACAAAGAGTTGGCAGTCAATCATTTTAAGAAACTAATTAATCAAGAATAGTCATTATCCAAGTGGTGATTCAGTAAGAGAAAAAAAGTCTCAACCAATGAAAATAAGATGTGTGTGCTGGGCAGAAAATATTAACAAAAATCAAAACACAAAGATAGAAAAGTTTGATACGCTTCTTATAGGCTATTAAACACATGACAAGGAATCAGAAACGAAGAAACCGACTATAGTCCCAGGAACAGGAGACAGGGACAGGAACACTATCAGATAAGACCGGGTGAGGGAGTTCTCTAGGCTAACACACTGCATTTATCTATAGGTCCATTTTAACAAGGACAGGTTTTAATACCCCATACATAAGCTGCAGCACAGAGGACGTTTAATGGTATGTTTCCCATGGTTCATTCTTTGAAAAAAAAAAGAAAAAAAAAAAAAAAAAAAGCTATGCACTGGATGGGCAAACATGGAGTAACCACTAATGGATGTTTTAGCATTAATGGGATGTTACAGCACCACATTTATTCTCACAGAAAATCTAAACACATAATCCACACAGAGATCTGTGGTAGCGGAGGAGGACAAGAATCATTTGGTTAGTAATTTTTTTTTTTTTTAATCAGATATTATTTTAAAGCTATCAAATGAATGAATAAAGCCCATCGTTACTGAACAACGTATCCCATGCTGTTTCACAGATATTATTTGCTAATGTGACAGGTTTGATCATGATAAGAAGAGAAAAAAAAAACGTTAGGTGATGTGTTCCTGAGGCACTGCAGATGAGGCATATAAACAAAAACAAAAACGAAAACAAAGTCGCTGTCTTATTGTAAACAAAGTGTAATGACAGTATTTAGCAAACAGAATGCAGTGTCGATGTCAGTATAGCCAGAGGCAAGGCCAAAGGTGGGGGAAAGTAAGTTATAAGGTATAAATATCATGAGAAAGCCTGTGAATTTAACAGACAACTAATGATATTACCAGCTATGTGAGAAACTGTGGTTAATGTTTTCTGCTGTCCTGCGATGACACTGCCTGTGCTCTATTCGTATACACACACACACACACACAAACACACACACACACACACACACACACACATATATATATATATATGCATGTGATGCTTCAGAAGGAGAAACTACAGGCTACACCCATTCAGCTCCTCTGTAAGGAAAGAGAGTGAGGAAATGACTGCTGGGGGACTGTGGAGGCTCATGTATGCATGTGTGTCAGTGTGTATGTGTGTTTGTGTGTGTGCGTGTGTGTGTGTGTGAGAGAGAGAGAGCTCAGCATATTCTAGCTCAGGAGATGTTGAATCCACTAGAGTGGTGGGCCTGGCAAACAGACATGAAATGTATGCAAAGTGAATGTTAATTATGGAGAGCCAAGGGGGCCAAACGTTCATTCTTTCTTGAGTAATTACAGCTATTTGGTGATATTTGTGACCCGAGCAGACACCTTAGTGAGGGTTCAGTGCGGTCTTTAAATGTAATTGCTTTGGAGTGTTGGGAACTCATGAAAAGTGTGACACTGTCAAAACCTAAATAAATGAAGTTCGGGAAGCTTCAGGACTGCATGAGAGAAAGCGAGAGAGAGAGAGAGAGAGAGAGAGAGAGAGGTAAGTCTTTTTAGATATGTACATAATAACCCTGCCCAGAATAACTCAGCACCTGGTTCCTATGTACATTTGAGAATATTCTTGAATGAAAGCCTCTGTCCTGTGCCCTCTGTGCTGTGTAGAATAGTGTCTATGAGTTGGGGATGGAGGTGTATGGCCACACTTCACACATGCACTGCAACCCTAAAATAATCGGGATTCTAACCGGAGGGCCTGTATGTGTGCACAAAAATGTCTGAATCAGTTGACTTGGATTCTAAATGGACTTTATTCTACCAGCCCCCTAGTACAAACTCCGTTTTCTCTTCGGTTGGGTCCATGTGTGAGAAGAGCGGATTATACTCTGGAGTATGCACAGCGAGCAAGTGGGCGTGTTGATGCCATTTCTAACGTGCGACTGGCGCAAAACCGGAAGAATACAAACATTCGAGGGTGAAGAAGAAGGCTCATTTAGGCCTACATGAAGACGCTAACCAAAATGTCAAACTGGAGAGACAACAAGATTCGGGAAGTTCTGTTGGTAAGGGCCGACGCCGAAATCGTCAGACAAAAGTCGATAGCCTCGTCCGCTTTTTTCGATTTGTTGTAAACAAAACACTGCGTTTTTTTCAGAGTACTTTTTGCGTCATGTCCTGCCTCCTGCACGCCACCCCCCTCCTAAACCAAACGGAGTATTTGGAGTATGTGTGAAAGCTTCTGACTCGGACTATCTGCTCCTGTGTGCTGCATGTGTGAAAGGACAATTTCTGACATAACCTGATTCTACGGTTATAGTCTGTGGTGCATATGTGAAAACGGCTGTAGTGTTGCCACTTTTTACCTTTTGGGGAAAGAGGATTCCTTAAAATCCCTTGATCCAATGGAGAAGTTCATCTCCTCAAATATCTGACCTGTGAAATCCTTTAATTAGTGCAATAATGTATTGGCTGAAACTTTTTTCTTCCTCTTCTTTTCTAGAGAAAGCGATGGGAGAAGACTTTAGGATACATTTTCAGAGGGAGTCTGATTCCATGACAAGATGACTTGTTCCTTCCAGTTGTTAAATCTAATTCACCATCAAAGGTTTTTATTTCTTTATGCTCAACTAATACCGGGGCTTTCCAGTAACTGATGTGGGTAGTTTGTCAATGAAGCTTTGGCTTTTTTTTTCAAAACTGTGATGGTTCTGAAGCTGACAAGCGTGACATCTCTGGATATTTGTTTTCCTCCTCGTCATTTTTCCCTCTCAAAATAAGCAAGTGATTTTGGAAAGTGGCAAAAGCAAGAAAGCGGACCATTGCTGGCCTCCCAATGGTGCCAGTGTCAGTCATGGGCCATTCCTCCACAGCTGCTCCAGATTGATAACGCGTTTATCGAAGTGAGCCCCATTGTGGTTCTGCCGTGTGAGACTAATGTTTACTTGCATGAAGGTAAGATAGGAAATCGCACACTTACATGAAGGTCTCCACACAAAAGAGAAAGAGGGAGAAGAGGTAGAAGAGGTAAAAGAGTCTTTCTGGCCAAAAAAGACGGAGGATTTGAAAAACAGTTCCGATAATACCTTCTAGAAAGCGTATGGCTTTATCGCTGCTTGCATGTCAGGAAACGTGACAGAGATAGTGCTTAAAGCATTCATTCACACACACAGAGAGAATATGCACAAAGATACTTTGCAACAGGCAAATAGATCAGAATCTGAAAGCTGGGTGGGATGTTCTCAATGGCCTGGATGATGGCAGAGATGGCTCTTTCTCACCTCTGGGTTGCCAAATGAACAGATTTAGGCCAGTTGCCGTGACAACAGGTAGCCTGATCAGTCTGGACAGCCCGGTCAACTGAAGGATGTGGAGAGACTCTGAGAATGAGAGACTTTTGGCAGATGGAAGCACACTGGCACAAACTCTGCTGAAGAGATGGAAGCTTTCCATAGCAGCTTTGATATGTGGGCATAAGAAGAATTTAAATATAGAAGACATTGTCTGGTGCCCCAAAGTCTATTAAGGGGTCTGATGAAGTGTGGTCAAATGTGCCCCAAAGTGCAATAAGACTTCATTTCCATAGAATGAGACCTGGAGAACTGTCTTAAGCCTTGAATGTATTGTTATTCCAAGTGCCATCATCAAAGCTATAATTAAATATTTGATCTTACATGTTATGAAAGTATGATTAGACATACACCAGACCACAAGTGTCTATGAAAAGTGATGTAGCAAGCAATGGCGACACATCTAAGAACCATTTTAACACTTTAACTATTATAATACTAAATGAACCAATAAACCTGAGATTATTCATATCTCCAAAAGCAGAGGGGAGGAGAAGGAGGAGATATGGGTTCGACTGTTCATTTTTGGGTTGATGGAGAGCCAGGCCTGGTGAAAAGTGCTGGTGGAGACAGCTGTGATCGGGAAGTGAAAGAGACAACGCTGATGATCAAAGCGGAGCTGGACAGGCAGTGGTTGAAGTAGACACACTGCTGAAGAAGATTAAACAGCTCTGGAGGGCCTCAGGTTTGCCTGAGTAAACGTGATCTGAGCTGAGCCATGACGGGGTTCTGAGAAAGAGGGAGGAGGGGAGAGAGAGGGTGAGAAAATGAGAGTGAGGAGGGTAGGAGGAGGGGGTGACATGTAGCATCTGTGTGGTGTCACGCTGGTCCATCCACGCTGACCGTTTGATGAAGTGCCAGGGGTGGACACTGGGCTGTCTCCTGACCCTGCCCGTCTGACAGTCACTGTCTGTCTGTGTGTGTGTGTGTGTGAGAGAGAGCGAGAGAGAGAGAGAGATGAGGTCAATATAGATAATAACTGTTGCAAAGATTAGGATAGTGAAAATCTCTTACCTACAATGACATGCACTTACACGCTGTAGTATCTGATTTTGTTTTGTTGTGTAAATACCATTATGCATTGAGTGAGAACCTGGGAAGCCATATGGGACTGTTAGTTTGAATTCAAGATTTCCCAGCAGTTGTTCACTGTTTTGTTTCCTAATTTGAGAAATATTCTGCTCATAAAATCCTGATTTTTCCTTCCAATCTCATCCCCTCAAATGCAACTAGTTTTGTCACAGTGTAAGAAAAAACTCTATCTTTTACTGTTGCTTTTATACTGAGAAATGAAACAAAACAGAACCCATTAGAATGATGATTGAAGGTGGGAGAAATAACTGTGGATGGGTGCATTTCTTTTAATCAACCCCTATGTCACAGTCTTTCCTGCTGCTTACTGTTTGCTACCCACTTTTTCTTAAAGTGAATAGATTTGTTCTTGTTCTTTGACTCTGACTTGACACTCAAGTCACTTGGAAACATAACTGTCAGATAAACTGGAAGATACACGACCTGTCATATTTTTTTCTGAAAAGAAAATGACCTTATATGGTCAGATAACAGATGACATTCTCGTACAATGATCTAGATGGCCAGTTCCACCTGGAAAACATGCATTTGCCTGGGAGAAGATTTAGTAAAAGACCATGAATCACTCCATTTACACTGAGCATGTGAAATAACATTAGGTGATTTTTCCGGCAGGGTTTATCTTTGTGCTCTATATAGTTCACCAGGACTGCGGCTCAGCAAGTCATTCTTCTTCACACAGACCAGGTAAGGTAGACTCTTTGTTTCTAAATACTCCCAGCTGTCTGTCACTTTTCATAACAAAGCCTTTTCACTGTGAACCACAAAAGAGAGGGGCAAAAAGTGAAAAAGAGAGAGAAGGTGATCACCTAGAACTCTTAAAGCTCAGAACCTTTCCAAATAGGCTCTTAAGAGAAAGAGACAGCTTGTCCCTCAAGTTCAAAGAACATCAGTCTCACTTTTGGCACAAACGGCACAAGACATAGCAATCCCCACTCGTTTTTCTTTACCCCCCCCCCCCGCCCCCCCCACCCCCACCTCCCCCCCACCCCCACCCCCACCCCCGCGCCCCAGTCTTGATCCAAACCCTTGGACAACCAATAACTGAGCTTCTAAACTTACAGAGTTTTTGTTTCACATTTCACTCTGTGAAAGAGATCTTCGATCTTCTAGACGCAAAAGCAGAAAAATACAGAAATACACTGTTTTTGAAGACATCCCAAAGCTATATGAAGATTTGTAGCAGAGCCTGTAACAATACAAGCAAAAAATCAAGAAGGAACCGGAGAGAGAGAGAGAGAGAGAGAGAGAGAGAGAGAGAGAGGAAAAAAAAGATTGTGATCATGCAATGTGAACTCTGTGAACTGTTTTCCCTCGCGGTCTGAGTTCTCAGTGAAATTGGTGGGAAAAATGTACACATTGTCACTTTTGTTGTCCTGTCACAACCTTTTTATTGTCTCTTTTTTCAGCAAACTTTATGTTATGCATTACTGACAGCAAGGTTGAATAGCTTAGTGCAATTATCTGCAAGCAGTCTAAAAGAGGCTTGCTTACTGTCAGTGTGAGAGAACAGGACCAGGACCTTTGTCTTTTTTTCTTGGTTAAAGAGAAGAATCAGACAATATGTGCTAGCACACAGGACAATGTTGAAATATTATTGCTGAGCTCCCGTAAACACACCCTGAGCTCAAAGGGCAGGAGAACTATATATTTTTTTTTTTTTTGCTGGATTGTGTGACTCTGAGCGAAAGCCTCACCCTGTAATTAACAAATCAACATTTGTAAAATGAGCATCTTGATATCGGGTAGCCAAGCAACAGGATGTCAAGCAGAGGAAATCCAATTTAGTAAGGGAAATGAGATATTTTCATTTGCTCCAATTAGTGTATCCATCCCCCATTTGTCCATCCCCTCTAACTCCTCTTCTTCTCTCCCTCCCTACATTAATTTATCTAATTGAATGGAAGCAAGCCCAAACAGTGCTTGATGTGTACAGTCATAATCTCCCATTAAGGATATATAAGCAAATTCTAAATGCTATGACAACGATTGTATGTTAAAAAAAAAACTCCAGTCCATTTGGAAACCAGCTGAAGAAGAGCACAAAGACTAAAAAAAAAATGTCTCAAAAGCACCATCTTTGTACAAAATGAATAAACACATGAGTCACTATTGATCTCTGTTCCATCAATGCCATATAATATAATATAAAGGAGAGGAGAGAGTGAGAAATAAAGAGAGAGAACTGTTTGTATGTTAGATAATAGTTTCACCGAAAGCCCCTTCTTTGAATCCAGTGTCCATTTTCCACCAAATGACATACCAATTTATGGCTTCTCAAAGGAGGAAAAAAAAAGCCATCTCTGTTCTCTGCCTTTAATCTCTTCACGTTTGATCGAGTGAATTCCAAAGGATTTTTGATGGCTAATTTAATCTTCCCTCCCCTAATTTCAAAACCATGTCACAGGGTCTATAGTGATAAAGGACAGAGAGTGAGTGTCACAGTCACTATGCTTGGCACAATGGTCTGGGAACTTCTTTGGACAGAAGGGTACAGGCTTAGCTTGTCAATCACTGGACATACTGATCACTACCCTCACTCTAATGTTTGAGTCAGTTCTATTAGTCAGAGGTTAACTGTACGGGAGTCATTCACTTCTCCTATCCATTTGTACTATACAGTTATGGAAATGATCAGTAAATGTTGTGGGGTTTTTTTTTGTAATACTTTTGTACATAGATTATATGTATTACGTTTACCTTAAACGGAAACAGATAATCTTTAAAGTAAAAAAAAAGAAAAGAAAAGAAAAGAAAAGAAAAGAAAAGAAAAGAAAAGAAAAAGGACTTGTGGGGAGGGGGGAGTTTTCCATAGACAGCAGATGGAAACAAGTCTGACACAACCAACCACAGTCCAAAAAAAGTAAATTGTATGGAAATCAGCCAAGATAACAACGAGAGTTCCCCGCCCTCCCTTTAAAACCCGTTCGTCTGGAGAATAACCTCTTTTGCATTTTTTGCCAGCTGGTGTCAATACAGGCTAAACCAGTCGTCTGTTCTGAGCGGTAATTTAAATGGTTCCTTTTTTTCTTTTTTCTTAAAAGAAAAAAAAGGAGAAGAAGAAGTGCTCCCACAG
Source organism: Chanos chanos (assembly GCF_902362185.1). Classification (NCBI taxonomy): domain Eukaryota; kingdom Metazoa; phylum Chordata; class Actinopteri; order Gonorynchiformes; family Chanidae; genus Chanos; species Chanos chanos. Next base: position 31,257,825 of record NC_044495.1, on the reverse strand, counting down.
AAACACCTCACTACTGAGTCCTGAAGCAATTTGTTTGCTGTCAATCTGTATTTGTGTCCTAGACATGGAAAGAGAGAAAAGAGCCAGAGAGAGAGAGAGAGAGAGAGAGAGAGAGAGAGAGAGAGAGAGAGATGGGGTAAAGAGAAAATAGAGATGTTCACCCAGGGTTGTTGGTTGGACCTGTGACAGGCTCTTTTTAAATGCAAAGCATGATCTGAGCAGGCTGAAGTGAGAATAAGGCATGTCTAAACAAACTTTACAGAGATGTAAATACATGCTCTTGATTTAAATGAGAACCATGAGAGTGGTAATTCCAAGCTGTTACATTGCTGCTGAGTCAAACATTGAGACAAGAACCACTTCACTTCATAGCAACTGTTGGATCTCATAAGCACATTACATTCAAATCAAGCCCATCAAATAGAGTGTCCTAAGATGCATTTGTTCACTGCCACTATATTAGTTTCCTCTAGCCTTCTACTGGAACAAATACAAACAATTTTTCTTCCAAAGGGTCAGGATGGTAAAACTACATTTCGACTACAGTGGGGATCAACTGTTGATTTGTAACATTTACCCTCATCCTCCAGACTTAAAGGCCAACTAGACCCAGGTGTGAAATGGCCAAATCACCCTTTTTTGCAGACCAAGGGACAATAGCACCATGGCACTCATCTTCTGATGAGCTGCTCTTATTGTATCTGTCTGATACCTGAAGATTCATTTGTTGCATAATCATCCTTTTCAAGATGGATGGGGTCATTTTTAGATGTCCTTTGACAATGGAGTGATAGACATGCACGTTTTGGATTTAAAACAAAAAGTTGTGTTTCAGGATATGAGAGAAAAGAAGTACATCCATTTTTTTTTTCTGCTCCTGTTTTCCTTTTGTTTCCATGTTAAACACCTCAGGCTTTATTGTCACTTCCATACTGCCATGGCTGGATAATGACTGAGCATATTGGCTGCCCTTTTTTTCTTCTTTTTTCCTTATCCCTCTCAGTAAATGCTCAGTATTTTACTCCCTTTTGGATTAAATATAAATGTGTCTTTTTTTTATGGGGGAGGGGGGAGGGGGGTAAATGAGTGTTGTTTGGTAACTGGGTCTGACCGTGAGACGAAGACTTAATGCATGTATACTTAATCCTCAGGGTGGCATTATGGAGGATGGACGAGTGCCAGGCCTTAAAAAAAAGAGTGATTGAGAATGGTATCTAATGTGGCTGTGTTTTCTTTCTGTCTTGCTTCCTTTTTTTTTTCTTTTTTCAAAATAGTTTTACTGCAATGCTGCATAATCCTCTTTTGCCAGTCCAGGGTTGTAGGGTCACCAATAAAAACTTGGCAGCACAGTGCACAAAAGCTGTACGTGTTTTGATGGTGATTGGAGGAATGGGAGTCCTGGCAGTGAATGGGGAGGAGCTGCTGTATATTGCTGAGGAGTTATTAGACAGTAATTAGTTTACTTACTACGTGTGGTTTTGTGTTTTCTGTTTAATTTCAAAAGCTAACATCACACTAAAACAAATAAATTCTTAAAATATCCTCTCTTGAGTCTCTATGTTTTATTTTATTTTATTTTGTGCATGAAATTCAGTTTCCATGTGTATAAATGTAAAATCCATCTCTTCCTCTGGGAATTGCTTGCTCAGTCTTGAGCTCACAGGGTTGCAATGCTGAACAAATTCAACTTTGTTGTTGCACTTTTTTGTCTCTGGACAAAGGCCTTCACGTGACAGGTATTTCAGAAGAGTATTCCTCCCGGTTGATTCATAGTGTACAGAGGATAAGGTAAAAAGGAGGACTTAGCATTTCAAATGTGTGACGGGAGTAGCCCTGATCAAGATAATCACTGCCCTTTGGAAAATAAAGGCCATGATACAAAAAATTCAGGGTCAAAAGAAATTTGAATTTTTAAGTAGCAAGTCATTCCATTCACTGTGTTCCTGATCCTTTTTACTATGCAGTTTTGGCGCAGAAATGTTCAAAAACAAAAAAGACAATGAAATGAAAAGACATTTCAGTGCTCTTTCAGTATCAGTGTAGATGTATGTGTACCTTAGCATAACTTAGGGGGTGTGTACATGTTTACAGCATGTGTACAGCCAGCCTCCTGCACTTAAGTGTGACCTACATTTGAATACTACACCCATAGGCCCATTGGGAATATGATCTGAAATAATCTCTCTCTCTCTCCCTGCCTTTCACTCCATCCCTCCGTGTCTCTCTCTCTCACTCATCTTTTTACTCAAGTCCAATCTTCAAATCAGATTACAGATGACATATGCTGCTACCATTAAGGTCACATACAGGGCCCAAGGGTTTGTATGCCACCAGAGCATCCGTCTGGAACAACCCGTATACAGCCACACACACACGCGCGCGCGCACACACGCACACGCACACACACACGCTGTGTGTACTACCATCTGCTAAAGCAGCACTGAGCTGGATTCTCCTTTCAGCCTAAGATACTGCTAAGGAAGAGTATTATGTATTTAAAGTGAAATAAATAAATAAATAAATAAATAAATAAATAAATAAATAAATAAAGCTTGCACAGATCTTGACCCTCAATTCATCTTTGTTTTGATGAGCAAAAGTGGACTTATTTATGGTCTTGGTAGATAAGAGTGGTGTGGATTTGCTTAGGCTTGATTTGTGCTAAGAAGCTTTTGAGTGGCAAGGCGATATGGACAGTTGTCTGCTGATGTTGTTGACAAGTTTCTTTCTCAAAGAAGGTGATTCCATGTCAGTAATGTGGGTAAGAACACAGCTCCCATTTTTTGTTACCTTGCTCTATTAATTAACTGAAAGAAATGAGGGGTTTAATGAAGGCTTTTGTAAAATATTGATGATATATTTGACATTTCTTTATAGTACTCTGTGCTTTCAGTATTTTAATAACTTGAATGGAAAAAACAACCAAGAAGGATACAGCCCATCCATTCAAACGCCTCAAACACTTACCTGCCCCAAGTCTGGTCAAATAGTAATTTCATGGGGGGAAATGAATAAAAGAACATCTGTATCTGGATAAAAACCATAGAAATAGTAAACAGCATCAAAAATGAGGCCTGGTTCATAAAATGTCAACAATATTTTAGTTTAGTGATAAATACTCGCAAAGCCATAACATCTGTGATCTTCTTAAACATGTTGTACTCAGTTGTTCAACCTTGAACAGAATAAGAATCTCATTAGTTTCTTCATCAATATTGAATACACTGAAACCCATAAAGATGTAGCTCACATTAAATAAGCAAATTACTTCCCCATACTTTTCCAGAATCTCTCTTGTCTTCATGTTCAAACTACTACTACTGTCCCAAATTAAGTATGAATGGCCTCTGAATCAAATGAATCCATAATTGGTCATTTACAAACTGTAAATAATCTGAAGATTTTTGATGCTTGGAAACTATACAGTATGTGCACACACACACACACACACACACCCCCACACACACTAGGCAAGGACGTTACATTTTGATGCAAAAGAGCCACAGTTGTCACAACATGAACTGTGGTGATGTGTAATGTATAAAAAGCACAGGCAGTTGAAACAGAGAGAGGGCTCTGAATCCCCATTTACAATAAAGAGGCTTTAAATCAGAGTGAAATCCAGGATCTACTGAGGCTTTTAGTTCTTCCTTTTAACTTTTTTGTTTGTCCGGTCTATGAGGTCATGTATTCAAAGGAGGAAGGACAAGCATCACAGTTGCGCTGCATTCACTCTCTCTGAGCACATACATTCCTTTTTCTGTTCCAGGAGCATTTATTATAACTCTATGAACATTATGGTCTGAGTGTTTTGTGCTTAATCTCAATATGCATTTGAAAAATATTAATTTCAGGGGTTTTTTTGTTTGTTTGTTTGTTTGTTTTTGGTTTTTTTTGTTATTTATTTATTTATTTTTCTGCACCATTCAGGTCTCAGGTTTATGGACCAATACTTAAACAAAATTGGAACAACACAGTGATCTTTTCTCATTGTGTGTTTGCCTTTTTGAGTCCATCAGTATGTATTATAATAATGTCTTAATCTTATTGTCAGCATAAGTTGTGGTCACTGTCCTTCGTTAAGTCTGTGACCTGACTGAATAAGATCAGAGCATAAACATGTACAGAGCATCACATCGACTTGTTACTGTCTGTGATACATGTGTCTGTCATATGTTCAAGTTTCAAGTTTAAGTTTATTTAAAGCCCAATATCACTGTTTACAGTCTCAAAGGGCTTTACATGCCCACAGGCTTACAAGAAACAGAGCAGGGTGGCACCCCCTGACTTGATCCTCATAGCAGGCAAGAAAAAACTCCTCAAAACCCCCAGACGCTAGGGAAAAATAGGAGAAATCTTGAGAAGGACCACAGAGAGAGGAGACCCCTTCTAGGCCAGCCAGGCGTGCAGTGGGTGCCAACCCAGTGGGCAAATTACAAAACACAGTGATAATGAAAATGAAAACACAACTAGTAGGCAGTATAAAGAATGACACGACAGCATGGGGCTCAGTTGGGGTGGACGGCACAGCCACAGCAGCGCAGGAAGCCACGAAGCCGCAGCAGCCATCGGGATGACGATGAAGAGAGAGATGACAGAGAGGGAGGGGGGGGCACACCTAAGAAGAAAGTAGCCACATTCAAGCCAGACACTCATGCTCGAACAGATGAGCCACAGCCATGCAGGAGAAGAGGGAGGGAAGGAGAGCATTATTGGAGTAGCAGCACTTAACAGTTGAAATAAGGAAAATAATTTTATAGAAGCATGAAGGTTGCAAGAATAGTGGCTGAGGAGGGCGCAGGAGGAGCAAGGCCACGCGGGGGGAGCAGGGCCAGGGACAGCAGGGCACAAAGGCAGTCATCCGGCCAGGGGAAGGCGCCACATCCAGGAAGTAGGCGCAGACATCGACCACTCACACAAACAGAAGAGAGCAGGTTAGTGACAGAAACTGACAAGGTTAAGATAAGAGCAGAGGAGAGGGAGGAGAGAGAGAAGATGAGAGGTATCTAAGCCGGCAGCTACTAAGCTAAACTATGCCAGGAGATACTACAGCAGAGACTGAGCCTCATTGGATGGTCAGATTGAGATTATAATTATTCAGATTGTAATTATTCTATCATACGACACAGAGAATAAATGAGTCTTAAGTTTGGTTTTAAAGGTAGCAAGAGAGTTCGCCTCTTTGATTTCTATAGGTAGGCTGTTCCAGAGAAAGCGTGCGTGGTAGGCAAGGCGCGATGGCCAGCCGACTTCTTTTTAACTCTTGGAACAACTAATAATTTAGCGTCCTGAGAGCGCAGGGTGCGGGGGGGGGGGGTCGTAGGGTGTAATTAATTCGGAAAGATAAGCCGGTGCAAGCCCACGGAGAATTTTAAATGTTAATAGGAGGACTTTAAAATCAGCCCTCATGTGAATTGGGAGCCAGTGAAGGGAAGCCAGGAAGGGAGTGATATGATCGAACTTCCTAGTTCGGGTCAGGATTCTGGCAGCAGCATTCTGGACGAGCTGAAGACTTCTGGTACTAGAGGCAGGCAAACCAGAGTACAGAACGTTACAGTAGTCGAGGCGAGACGTGACAAATGCATGGACAATGGTTTCTGCATCAGCTAAACATAGTAGGGGCCTAATTTTGGCGATATTGCGGAGATGATAAAAGGCCGTTTTGGTAGTATTCTTGATATGAGTGACAAGCGAGAGACTAGAGTCAAAAATCACACCAAGGTTTTTAGCTGTGGAATTTTGCGAGAGAATGCAATATGTGCCTTCATGACAATACACACACACGCACACATGTGCGCACACACACACACACACACACACAAGGGTCTGAAAACTTTCCGTATACACTGTAGCTCTACCTAAACATTAATACCGATTAATACCTTAATCCTAACCATAACCCCATAACCATACCCATAACCCTATGCCAAATCAATATTTTGACATTATGTCATTTTAACAACAACAGTTTACAAGCATGAGGAACCAGAAAATGTCCCCAGCATAAACTCCTGAAATATAACATATGTAACTTAACACAGCTCTAGTTAACTCAGTAGAAACAGGAGTGTCAGTTCACCGCTACAACTTAAACCATGTATGTATGAACCACTTAAGTATGAAGGGGGAAGCAGTTGAACAGGTAACCCTGGACACCATCTGGAAATGAAGTCCAAAAAAAAGTTTGCCCAAGGATGAGTGTACTGGTTCGCAGGTTTGGCAGCATCAGCAACAGCTGTGGACACTAGCTCATCCAGAGGTTGTAATTATGGCTTCAGATCATAAACTGCCCCTCCTCTGTCAGAGGGTTAATGGCAGGAAATTGCGGTGGAAAACTAGGACCCCACGGTCATTAGCGTTTTTTTGTTTACGGCGTGACATCTGATGGGGGAGGGGTCTGTCCATCCGTCACTTGAGGCGCCACATTGGACACGCGGTTTGGGAGCTGTCAGAGCACATTATGCCCTGCTCCAGACAGGAGTGTGAAGGACATGCAAAGAGCCTTGTTACACATACACACCCACACACACACAGAGTAAGCTTGGATTGTGGTGTTTAATAAATCATCAGTTTACTTACAAAAATACAGTGATGTGTGTGTGTGTATATATATATATATATATATATATATATATATATATATATATATATATATATATAATGAATTATTAGGCATAATTGTTACAGTCATTTGTTGAAGTCTTGCTTTTGTAGAGTTTTGTCACTTCAGGTATACTCTTTGAGCTGATTTTATAAAATGTATTGTTTATGCTAAATGTTTTTGGCACATTTGTAATAATGAAAAAGTTGTGAACTTTAAACGAGTCACACTGTTGCCTCTGCTAAGGATTAGAAAAGAGGATGCCTCCTTTGTAGTGTCTGAGTGTCTGTCTTTGAACTAAGACAAGCTGCTGTACTGTTACTTTACAAGATTTTTTTTTTTTTTACAGTATAAAACAACCCTCATGAACTGTCAGACCTGCTATTGCTCTGACTCTCTAAATTTTTGTGAGTGATTTTACTCCCAGTCACCTCCTGCTTCTAGGTGAAACAATATAACTCCCATTCGAAAATTACGGCTTGTGACTCATAACGTGGGATAAGTATTCAAGCAGCTCTCATTCACAATGAGCTGGGCACAGTCTTCAGAGAAGGCGTGAAAATTGTAGCCTTTGTTGATTATAAAAAGTATACCAGGTAATTCAGATTGATTTAGAGGGAGTGGTAATGGTCTGGACTTCAGGCTAGCTCATATTGTGTGTGCGTGTGTGTGCTTCCAGGGTTGCCTGAACTTTACGGCTATGACCAGTCACCGTAGTGTCAACAGATATATTTGGACATATTTGTCCCAAAGAGCACCTCTGTCCACTAATACTCCAAACTAATGTGTTTCAACAGCTGCTCTCATGCTCTCACTCAGAGAGAAATATTTAGATTATAGTGTGAAGAAGGTGCGACCTTATACACACACACACACACACACATATATATATATATATATGTCTGTGTGCATGTGGGAGAGAGAGAGAGCGAGAGAGAGTAACGTTCAAGGATTTGAATATTAATTTGAACTCTTGACATACCAAAACAAAGACAGTCACAGATTTGTATATTTTAACTGCCCTTAACAGCGTTTGCATGATGTGTATATTTTGGTTTATTATCATTTTGGATTTTTTTGTTAAATAGTGGCATGTTTACTCACTGTTTCCTCCACTAGCCCAATTGCACGCCATGTTGACAGTAGCTGTTCAGTTGACTGGCATGATTTTGCCTTGTGTGCTCTTAAGTATTTGCATTTGCCTCCATGCGTTTGTTTGCTTAGGCGTGGCTTTGCCTCTCTCTCTCTCTCTCTCTCCTATCTCTCTCTCTCTCTCTCTCTGTGTGTGTGTGTGTGTGTGCGCGTGAGTCTGTGTGAGTAGGTGGTTTTGCCTTTGTGTGTAACTGCACGGCCCATGTCAGCAGTAATGAGGGATATTGTCTGCTGCCGTCTGTCACCTAATTAGAGTGACACAGCCACCAGGGAGAGAGACTTACACAGGGCCAATGAGGAGGAACACGTCTAAACATGATAAACATGGACAAAACACCAGAGCACAAGGCCCTTCCAGCTCAGCCAGCAATACCAGCCTCATTTCTCCCAATTCCCTCATGCCAACAAGTCCAAAAAAGTCCCAGCATCTGACAGCCCAGTGACAGAAATGCAGCCATCAGCATATTCCATGTCCAGCGATGCTGCCACTAAATGAACCCGTCTGTGTGGCTGTCACCGGACATGGTTATTTTTAACCCTTTGTGCAACTGTCATAGCACCGATAGACATGACACTATTAAGCGTGGTAGGTCTGAATGTGTTGCATAAAATATTACTGTGTCTGACCACGAATGATTTTTCACATTAGATTAATTCTCATATTATAAGTATAGATAAACATGTTGCGTGTATAAGTATAGCTAAACATGTTTTACTAAAGTAATTGATTTTATTTTTGTGATAGTGTTTATGTGAAGTATTACAAAGTCATGAGCGACCTGAAACCAACCATAAAAGCAAGCTAATGGTGCATTCCATTTGAAGTGGGAGGTCGGGATTGTGGGAGGTCAGGATTTCCGAGTTCTGAGTCGAAAATTTCTACTGGAACGCCCCCTGAAGTCAGACTTCCAACTCGGAAAGTCAGAGCAACCTCACAAACCCCGACCTACAAATCCAGGATGGTTGCTCCCGGTAGTGAAGTAGTGAAAGCTGTAGTAGTTAATTGTTTATTAGCACTTTTGTCTTAATTGTGTCTCATTAAATCAGTCATACACACAGCACTGTCCAACCTCTATCTGTGGACATGTTGCTATGGTGTCTGTATGTGCAAAATACCGCATAATGTATTGTTATTAACTAGTATTGCTAACATTGGCTAACCTGGCTAAAACAGTTTTCCGACTTGTTGTACTGGAATGCTCCGATGTGACGTCATTTCCAGCTCCGAGTTCCAACTTCCAAGACAAATGGAATGCAGCATGAGTGCACTCAACTACAACCATGTCCAGACGCAGAACACATTGCCATTACTAAGCCTGGGAAGATGCCACTGCATACGTTTAAAACATTCATTATGAGAGGGTCAGTGTTGGTATAAAGCACAGCAGTATGAATCTGAAACGCCACAATCAATGCCCAAAGGCATCTGAGGGCTCTTCAAACCATTCTGATCTCAGTGACAGCACCCAGTTCTGGATGAGTTTCTGAACTTTTGTCTTTTGTGCCTCTCCATCCCAAGGATGAGGAGTTTTGAAATTACAGCAAAGAAGAAGAAGAAGAAGAAGAAGAAGAACTCTTTTAATGTTATTTCGATCACCCTCATAATACAAACAATTGCGGCCGCACTCTTATTTGGACCCTCCTAAATTGAGTTCAGAGCTTAGAGGCTAGAGCTCTCACCCTAAACAATGGACAGCATAGCAGCAGTAATTATCACATGGCAATAATTACAATGTAATAAAATTACATAGCAATTGCTATGTGTTTCCCAATTAATGTGATTTTGGGAGAAATAAGGCAAACTGGAAAATGTGCCAAAATAAATTAATTAATTAATTTATAAATTAAAGAAAAACAAAAGAAAACAAGAAAAAAACAAACAAAAAAAAAAAAAAATCAGCCTCTTTGGTGCTGCATTTTGTCTGTGAAAAGTCAGGTTTCTGTGCTTCATATTTCCATGGACACAGCAGACAAACACGAAATTAAAAAAAAAAAAAAAACTCTAGGGCTTCACGTCCCACGGCAGTAAGATCAAAGATGCAGATAAGAAAAACATGAAAATAAAATCATCTCTGATTGCACGTGCCCTTGAATGAGAAAAAATTGTCCCTTTGTTAAGAGGAAGTGGAAAGAGGAAAAAAATAACACCTCATCTAACATCATCATCCCACATTATATTCTGCTTCATTGATTCTCATTCGATCCTTTTCACATTTCATTTTTTTCTTCCCCTCCCAGAGGCCTTCATCAGAATTACAGACTCTTCAGAGGATCAATCACTATATGTGATCAGACAGAGCAGGTACGTTTTCACAAATCCTGCCTTTATCAGCTTCATGAAGCTTTTCTCTTTATAGAGAGCACTCCAGATCCGCTCAGCTGGAGAGAGTGATTGACACATCATCACAGGAACGGGAAGTGGCAGTCATGAAATGCTGACAAGAGATGTCTCCTGCAAAGTGAGAGGTAGGGAGGGAAAGAAATACACTCACGCACGTACACGCGCGCACACACACACATACACACACACACATACAGTCTCACACACATTTAATCAATAATGGTGTCATGCTCTTGTCTCCTCCATAATAATAGTCATAAACCTACACTCAACACGAGACCCTACCCAAACACAAACCCCACAAAGGTGCAACCCACATACACTTCACACACCGTCTTCACGTAGATCTGTGTAAGCATGAGTAGAAGTAAATATCACTAAGACACAGAGAAAGCACTGCAGATTTACTCACCACCTAAGAACAAAGCCACTTCTAAGATCTAAAGAACTTCTTTCTTTCTTTCTTTCTTTCTTTCTCTCTCTCTCTTAATCTGTCGCACATTCACCAGCTCCTATCTTGAAGGGCTCTGGTTGCAATCAACTGCAATTATTAACAAAAGAGAAATAGGATTGGTAATTTTCCCTTCTCTCTCTCTCTTTCTCTGTCTTCCTTTTATTCTTTTATTTTCTCTCTCAGCATGTGCCTCCCTCCACTTGCCACAGTGTAACCCGGCTCTATAAACTAAAGGATGTCCAAGACTCCAAGTAATACTAATGAAATAAAGACCGACAGGGAATGTCATAACTCACAGTCTCAAAAAAAAAAAAAAAGACAGGATGGGGACGTGATGTTAATTCTTGAGTTCCTTAGGTCCACCTGACAGGGTATCCCTCAGGAAGATTAATGGATAATGGCGTTGGCCTGCCACTTTAAAGATATTACACAAGTCGAGGAGCGTTCTTATACATCAATCTCTCCTCCTCCACCCAACCCACCCCCTTCTATCCCTCCTTCTACTTTTGCAGACTACATTTTGCTTTGCGTGATTTTATTCTTTTTTTTTTTCTTTTCTTTTCTTTTCTTTATCGCTCCTGGTTCTATTCATCTTTCCTTGTCTCCCCCGTGCTAACCTGATTTAGTGTAATGCTTGTGAGTGGTTTGAAGGGAGGTAAAGTTGTTGTTGTTGTTCTTGTGTGTGTGTGTGTGTGTGTGTGTGTGTGCGCGCGTTTTGTTTTGGGGTTTCTTTAATATGTTTGTGTATGTGATGTTTAATTCATCCAGGTGCATGTAAAATCACTCAAGAAACGTTGTGTTTGTTTGTGTGAGTGTATGCATGTACCTATGTACAGAAGCGTAACTAACAGATGAGGTTTCACATAACCCAACATCTTGACATCACAATTATGGACCTTACTATTTCACAGCTTCCAACCAACCTACATTACATCTTGCATTCACACTTACGTTTACACCTCACAATGTGGTTCTGAATGTAGCTGTGTCAAAAAAATACCCTCTTCCTTAGACATCATCACCAGTCCATTGTGTGTCATCTTGGGTAGACTTTTCAGGTCTGAAGAAGTATTGTTAGCATTAGTTCTAGCTTATATATACTTTTGTGAGAGGTAGCAAAAATATGGAAATTAGATCTTTGATTTTCTGACTGGTTAAAACTGATTCCTCTTTTAGATCTGAGCATGTCACATTAGGCAAAGTGTCCAATTTATGAGATATTTCAAATTAGTAGTAGTAGTAGTAATAATAATAATAATAATAATAATGATAACAATAATAATAATAGTGTAATGTCAGAGGAAAAAACTGAAAAAAGTAAATAATTAAACTGAACAGGCACATGAGGGGTTGAACACCTGCTAATACTCTATGTTCATGTGTATACTCTCTCTCTCTCTCTCTCTCTCTCTCTCTCTCTCTCTCTCTCTCTCTCTCTCTCTCTCTCTCTTTCTCTCTCTCTCTCTCTCTCTCTCTCTCTCACACACACACACTCACACACACTCACACACACACACAAACACACACATTCTTTTCTCTCATACTTGTGGCATGTCTCCATGCCCCCACAAGACCACCTCTGTTATTTAATTGACAGCTGAGCTTTGAGATTGGAGGTGGTAGGAGGATGGGGCTGTCTATCAATAATTAAATGTAGCCAGAGGAAGGGGAAACCTGTGACAGGAAATGACAAACCTTCACTCTTTCTCTGCAGACATTGGTGTCTATGCTCTACCAGTATTGATTTATAATTATTGATCTGGCCATACAAGATTCCATTCCCCTACCTCCCTCACTCACCTCACACTCCTCCCAAACCTGTCTTTACTCTGTTAAAGATCCACTGGGAGTTGCAAAACAGGAAGAGATGCTGTGTTTGCACCTGTGAAGAAGAGGCATCTGAGTTCCATCTGAATTTGCATTCCAGTTGTGAGATGTTTTTGCTCTCTCTCTCTCCCTCTCCCTCTGTCTCTCTCTCTCTCTCTCTACCTCCCCCCCCTTCTCGTTCCTCTATCCTTTCTTGGACCTGAGAGCTGAAGCATATTGGAAATCTCAGTGCAACCAATTACGCTGTCCTTGAGATCTAAACAGCCACAGTGCATTAGAGCTCAGCTCTTATTCAAATGCAGCAGTCTTACCACTCTCTCTCTCTCTCTCTCTCTCTCTCTCTCTCTCTGTCCATTTCTCACTCCCTAAATCGCTCCTTCTTTCCACTACACACTCACTCAGTCTCTAAATGCTGAGTAAGATGTGGGGGGTGCAGGAATACTGGGGTGGGTGGCAAAATGTTTAGCGTCAAACAGAAAAAGTTTACCTCAGCTTCATGTTAATGAGCAAATGTCAGTTAACCTTCGAAGTCTTGCTAACATCAATATAGCAAACATAGCCTTCTCTCTTCTCCCTAATGGCTCTTCACGTTATGTAAATACTCGATAATGATGTGAATAATGATGAACTAGCGTGTCAGTTACTTCAATACCTTTGGAGCCAGATTATAGATTTTTGTTTTCCTTTCTTTTCTTTTTTTTTTTTTTCTCAAATATCTCAGAATCTTTAGGCAAGACTCATGAGAGCTGTTTGTGTGTGTGTGTGTATTTCTGTGTTTGGGAAGGAGCCAAGTGTGTTAGCATTCATTTATCTTGGTTTTGTACTTCCTCAGAGAAGGTTTTTTTTTCTTTGGGGGGGGGGGGGGGGGGGGGGGGGCTAATACGACTCTTTCTTTTTACGACCCAAATGACATTTTACCTTTAGGTTCTGTGTGTGTGTGTGAGAATCGTTGCTATATGGCTGTATTAATTGTTTGTCAGTGACTACCTGAATAGCGGGTTTCAGACTGCCTCTGACAACAGGGATGGAGACAGAGAAAGAGTGGGGGGAGGAGAAGATGTGGTTGTCATCATCTGGACTGTTTTGTGACACAAACCATAATCATTTGGCAGGTGGTAGCACAATATTCTTCTCAGCTTTGAACTTTTTCTTAATGGCCTAAAAACAGCATTCAGACTTTAACGTTTTTCATGTGAGCAGCCCTGTATGCTGTGTCACTTTAACTACTAGTCAACAGTAAACCTCCAAGTTCATGCAGATATACCCATCTGTTTCAGTCTAGCTTTCTATTTTTCTCTCTCAAGCTCAGTCCATCTGTGCAACAGTTATGCCAATTAGAAAATCAAACTTTAAGGCTAAAATATTCCAGATCAAAGAAAAGGACAACTCCTACCTCCCCGAGACACTGACCTACGTTTCTAAGGAAAATGAATTTTTTTTCCAGTAGTATCTGTTGTTTTGGCATGAACCATCAAGGTTCTGCCCAATGTAAAGGGAACACTCAACAACTCACCTTGTATAACCGGAAGCCACAGTGATATCAAAACTACCATACACACCATTATTGGCCCCTGTTACTGTTTGCTCCTTGAGTCTTCACAGGTTATATAAGAGGAGATTTGGGCACAAGCCAATCAAATGAACTCTTATTAGCGCTACAAAGTAGAGAACCTTTAGCTCTGAAAGGTGTTTCATGCAGAAAAAAAGCATTTGATGGAAGAAAACTGTGGAGAATCTGCTGAGAGGAAAAAGAAGAGGCAAAAATAGCAATGATGGAGATGCAAGTTCAGTAAGAGAGAACAGGGTGATGAGGACAGAAAGAATGGAGAACAAGGCCAGCCCACTTGGTCTGATAAAGCACACATAAAATACTGATGTGTTTTTTTGACACATTTTTTTGACACAATGTTGGACACATTTGGGGGGGAAATGTCAATATTTGATTTTTAATTTCAGGTTCATTTCTATCCTCATTATATTTTAGGTCAATATAATAGGTTATTTTCAATATTATTTCTGGAATGCTATGCTACAAAAAAGTTGCAAACACTCAAGCTCAAGGTTAGATTCAAGGATTAGGAATAGCAACTTTTAATGTTTTTGCACAACTTTTTTTCTTTTCTTTCTTTCTTTCTTTCTTTCTTTCTTTCTTTCTTTCTTTCTTTCTTTCTTTCTTTCTTCCTTTTTTTAAACATAGCATCTAATACAATTATAAAACCAACATGCTATTTATATACTGAAGACTGAAATTTTTAGACGCTCCAGAAAATTTTTTTTTTTTTTTCCTGGCTGTCAGTGTTTTTTTTTTTTTTTTCACAAGATCAGATGAGATGATGCTAACTTCAGTGGAATGTCCTGATTGGGACGGTACTGTGTTCTGTGGTGTTGTCCGTTTAGAAGGAATGACACATACTGAATGTTGGTTACCCTCACTCTTTGTCTTTGTTCCTTACATTGGCACTGATTATATCACTCAAGCAAAGAAAAAAAAGGGAAAAAAGACTCAGAATTACTATTGTCTAAATAGTATGAAGAATGACAAAATTGTAAACGCATCCAAAACGCATAAAATTCTCTCTCTCTCTCTCTCTCTCTCTCTCTCTCTCTCTTTCACACACACACACACACACACACACACACACACACACACACACACAAACACAAACACAAACAAAACAATGTACACTGATTTCATGTAGAAGGAGTTCAGAGGGGTAGTGACAACAGAGAAAGTGTACAGGGAAAAGATGCCCATGTTTGGTTGGGTCTAATGATCTTGTCATGGAGTATAAAATTCTAGCTACAGTAGTCAAGATGGGAGGCATTTATCATCTCTTAATGAGGAGACATCCTTAATTAAATAAGAGTAATCCTGTGTTATTTCACCAAAAAAGATGCAAGTGTTTTCTGCCAATCAGACTAGACAGGAATACAGACACTCTATGACATTTTTAGACTACAGTTGGAGGGGAAAAAAAAAAAAAATAAAATAAAATATAAATATATAAATATATATATATATATTATTGCTGATTTACATTTGCATCTGGTAAACAGATACAATAATAAAATAAGACAATGGGAGAACTGAAGCATATGGAGACCATACCGATTAGAGGTACACAGCCATTTGGTTTTGTTTGAGGGAGAAAAAAGATCTCCCACAAAGAACCTTACTGTGGGGCCTGTTGGATTGTATGTTTTTTGTTTTGTTTTGTTTTAATCATCATCATCATCATC
>NC_044495.1:31187210-31239710 GCF_902362185.1 Chanos chanos | reverse complement strand
CTGATTGCCTGCTTTAAAACTTAAATTCTTCAGTAGGCAAAACAGGTATTTTGTCCTCTCTACTGATTTACAGGCATGATTAAGATCGTTTGAATCTTTAAAAAACATGTGATCCAGTTGTATTGTAGCTGTTTACTTAAACAGAACTAAAGTGCTTACTTTATTCAATTAACACTTTCTATATGTCACCTATCAAAATACAATATGTTGATATTCTAGGCAGATTTTTGGCAAGACTATGACCACCTTAAAAGGTGTTAATAAAAAAAGTAGTAATTAATGTCCTATGATTAAAATAGTTATATGTGCATAGTGTAAATATAGTCATAGGAAAAAAGAAAAAATTACCAATTGCAATGATGCCATGTGAAGAGAGAGAGAGAAAAAAAAAGAAACATAATTATATATCTGTTGGTATGAAATGGATGTTGTTATTAAACTTAAAGTTTCTGTTATTTTGCATACTGAGATGTTATCTCTAGTGACCAGAGGGATCTGTGTATGTACTGTAAATTTAAAAAGTATCCTCTTCCTTTGACAGAGTCTGACTATGACACAGCAAACAGTCAATGGCAAAGCTGTAGAAGTTTTAGTGTATTTCAGTCATTATGGGGGGGGGGTTCAAGTGTTTAATTGGGGGAAAAAAAAAAAACAAAAAAAAACCCCAAAACACCCCACACCACACTCTAAGGTAAAGACAAACAAATATGTTATAACGAGCCCATATATCAAAAAGTAACTCTTCAAAATCTCAAGTGACACTAAAAGATTTCAACATTCTCAAAGTACACAGTGATACATAAACCATTTCCCTTAATTAGGAGAAAAAAAAAAAAAGTCAAATTCAATATTCAAATTCACGTGCTCTACACAAGACCACCTGTCACACTGGTGGAGTGGTGCAGGACCCAAGCGCAAGACACGAAGGTTGTGGTGACAAAAAGGACTTCACTTGCAAAATGAAGATAAAGATACAGGTGCAAACTGGAACAAAACTGAAAAGGTGCAACCCAACAGTGTGCATATAAACACAAACAACGATAGACCAAGGACAGGTGAAACACAAGGGCTTAAATACAAGAGGAAAACTAAACAGGGCAAACATGTTTGGATAAACTTAACAAGGGGAGAACGAGGTTAATAAATGCAACAAACCGGATCAGGTGAGGGGTGGAAACACACAAGGAACAAGAGCACAAGACATTTCAAACTAAAAGTCCAAAGATGAGGTGCAGGCTAGGACAGAAGACCCCCCCCCCCCCCCACCCTTAAGGGGCGGCTTCCAGACATCCCAAAACAAAACAAAGTCCAGAACAGACCGGGTGGGTGGGGGGGGGCGCACAGAGCAGCAGGGCAGACCAAAGGTGCCAATGGTGTTGTTGCAAACGGGTCCTCTCTGCGGCCGAGCAGGTGGGGGGTTGGCTGGAAGACACACTGGAGCGGACTTTCCAAACAGCCTCGACGTCGGCTAGGGAGCTGAGCTGGGCCAGGGAAGCGGCCTCGGGAACAGGACAGGACGTCAGCTAGAGAGCTGGGCAGCGCAACCTTCATGGAGCCTTCAGAGCCACTGTCTGAAGAGGGTGCTACTTGGGGATTCAGGGGGCCAGAGACAGGACCCAGAGACCCAGGAGCGGACGCAGCCCCAGAGATGGTTGGACCCAGCACCACAGGGACTGTGGTGCCAGGATCTAGAGCTGGGAGCCCCCCCCCCCCAAAAAAATTCCCCCCCAGTTAGGGGCTGGAGAACCTGCCAAGAGAGGGAGCCCCGCCGCCCCCAGGTCCAGAGCCGGAGTCGTCTCTGCCCTGGAGACAGAAGTGTCTGCTGGGTCCTTGTAGGGGTCTATCGTTCTGTCACAGCTGGTGGAGTGCTAGACCCAAGCGCAAGACATGAAGATTGTGGTGACAAAAGGGAGGACTTTACTTACAAAACTGAAGATAAAAATACAGGCGCGAAACAGGAACAAAAAACCGATAACAAAAAAAGTGCAGCCTGACAGTGTGCAAACAAACACAAACAACAATAGACAAAGGACAGGTGAAACACAAGGGCTTAAATACAAGAGGAAAACTAAACAGGGCTAACATGATTGGGTGAAATTAACAAGGGGGGAACAAGGTTAATAAATACAACAAACAGGTTCAGGTGAGGGGTGAAAACACACAAGGAACAGGAGCACAAGACATTTCAAACTAAAAGTCCAAAGATGAGGTGCAGGCTGTGACACCACCCCCCACCCCCTTCCCAGTACTGCTGTGTTGCACCTTCATTTATTCCATTTTGTCCACGTGCATATAGATCATACCCTGCATTTTTAAAGGAAAACGTCCCTTTCAATAGAGCAACATGTATTAAACATACTAAACTGAAATAATAACAGTTGCGCCCTAAGACACCCTCCTCGGTTAAGCCTCATTTTTCAAATTTAGATTTATCAATATTTTACCATTCTTCCTTTTAAAGCTGTTCAAGTTCTGTTTAGTTCCTTGGGGACCATTGATGGACAGCAGCCTTCAAAAATTCGATTGGATTTAGGTCAAAAATCTAACTGGGCCACTAAAAGACATTTACTTTTCTGTTTCTTAGTCATGCCTTTAGAACTTTAGCAGCTGCCTCCAGGCTATTATGCTGAAAGGAGCTCAGCCACCCAGTTTTAAATCTCATGAACTTTGCTGTAGTTTGCTCTATTCAGTTCTCTTTCAGATCTGATGTCTCCTGCTCCCTACTGATGAGAAAGCAGCACCATTACCTGACACTACCACCGCAGGAGGGATAATATTACCTTGGTGATTTTCTGAGTTTTGCTGACTTCATTGTGGATTTGCCGGTGCTGGAGGTAATATAGGCTTATATTGGTAATGAAAGCTTACAGCACCTTAAGGAAGTTGATGGTTTCTTGATAGTCTATCAGTTGGTCTTGGATGTAGCTCCCTGATTTTTTGAAACACATTCTATATGCGTTAATCATATTCTTGAACATTTTCCGAGGAATATGTCGAAGATATTTTTATACTGGGAGGACCCAGTTTGTGACCCACCACAGCTGATTAAGGATAACTCTTTATTTCATAATATAAGCTAGACAGAAACCACTATACTCAAATATAATACATCTGATCTGAGGAGAAGACCAATGGTATGCTCAAATGTAAATAATGGAAAAAGACTAGTGAAAAAGCGAAGCACCATGGAGATAAAAAGCAACCAAACAATAAATTTACCGCAATTGTCCATGTAACGAATGTAAACATGTTTTCTGAAGCCTAAAACTCTCCCAGAACAGTAACTACAATATTAAACAAGGAGAACGCTAAAAAAGATATGCCATAAATAAATAGTATAAAAGCAAAATGCTATGAGAATATGAGCTCATTTATCAGGATGATTATATTCAGTGCTGGAAGGCATCATCGCCCCCAATATCACTGCATAATGAACTTGCCAAATGCCATGATGGAAACCAGAGTGCATTGGCTTTCAAGGCCTCGCATGGGCCTGTGGGGTACACGCCTCTTCTCAGGGGTCAAAGGTCAATGGAAATAATGCATGTATGGCAGCCCACGTTTTCCATTACGGGGTCTAATGTGCACTGTTGTCTCTCGCCCACACCCGGTGCAGACTGGGCTAAGCACTCATTCCATCAAGCTCCGCACGCAAAGACCCCTTTCACTTCACACTCTTGCCTCATTAGAGAAACACTGAAGCCTGTGGAGATGGAAGATGCCCGTTTAAAAGTATTACAAAACACACACACACACACACAAGTATATATATATATATATATATATATATATATATATATATTTCATAGCATTCATATTTGTTTCACATAAACAAGAAATGCATTATCGACTTCAAGCGTTTTTTGTTGTCGTTGTTTTTTTTGTTGTTGTTGTTGTTGTTGTAGTTTTTGTCTTGTGATGCCCCTGTGGAAATTTTACTTAGCTGAAATTCACAGCTGTGAGGAGACACAAGCTGTACTTTCTCTCTTTCTCTCAAAAACTTGCTTCCACACAGGAAGATTTCTTCTCTGATTACTTGACAATTTGCCCCTTTGCCCGTATCAGCCAGTAACACACTTAGACTTTTTGCGGCATTTTGCAATAGATGTTTGGTAAGTATGACATTTTTCTTCAGGAATGCAATCATTTACTTGGAAAAGTTCACAAAATGGTAGATCTACACCTATTAATCAGCTGAACTGACAAATAAGGCCTGTCGAAATTTTAAAAGATGCTGCTAATTCACTTCATGTCCACTAATGCATTAAAATTGGCTCCAGAAAACCTCATCAATTACTAGGGAGAGTGGGAATCTTATCTTTAAAGCCATCTTCCTTCATTTCTGTATTTCACTCTGACCAATGCAGTGAGTCAAGGAATTGAAAACTGGCCTTCTTCCATGTAAACAAATATGTTTTTAAAAAAATCCTGACAACTCTTATTTAAATCGATGTTCTTTGAAGCTAACTGATATGGGTTCTGAATTGAAATAGTCACTGAGTGCTGGGAAAATTTGCAAAATGTGTGTAAATTTGGAGTAAATCCACCTAAAGCATGTGCACCAAGTGTGTGGGGATCTCAGACTATGTCACTGCAGCAGTTTAAAAATAAAAAATAAAGTTCTCTTCACAGAAATATGCTTCATGATTCAAGTATGCAACAGACTGTGAATTACTGGAAACAGGCAGGATACAGAAGGGCACACAGGTATGACGTTACTTAATTTGTGACAGAGACTGGCTTATCTCACTCACACATTAACTGAAAAAACAAACCTGTTATGTTAATTCGTTCACTTTTGGCAGAGGTTAAGTTTAAGCTTTTCTTCCTACCCCAGATTTTTTCAGTTCCAGAAACTGCTATTAACACTGATGTGATTGGCACCTCTGGGCAGTAAAGAGGAATTAATGCTGTTTTTTTGACATAAAAAGTGTCTTTCAACACCTCCAGTTTTTATTTATACTAAAGAGATCCCTACTAGTCTAACCTAAAACTGGAAGCCATTTCAGGGCGCACTGCACTGCCCACCGGGCACAGGTTTGAAGCTGAAGGGGAAGTTATAGGGCAAACGGGACAGCTCTTTTCTAGATGTTTTGAGGGTTCACAAACATTTCTTAATATGTTATGTTATGCTGGTTATATATTGGTGCTGTTGATCAATTAAATTTCTTTAATCACAATTAATCACACAATTGGATATAATTAATCAGGATTGATCATTCATTTTAGAACAGTTGTGAGTGATTCATGTATAGCAAAATATCCTCAGTCTTTAATAATGTTAACAGGATGGCAGTCTATGGCAATCCATTTAGCAATAGCATTTGTTAATTTAGCTGAAGTCGCTCAGCTATTGTGTCCTTTCGGCTACATTCCTCAAATGTGGCTTGTCTAATATGGCCTGGTTTCATGCTAGCAATACAACCAAAGGTGTGCTTTGTACTGAAGTACTTCAAGCTGCTATGATAAGGTAATTCATCACTGCATCTTCGACATACAACTCTGGTCTTGTCCAAGGATCTGTTTGAATGCTTTTCAAAATGAAATTTGCCATCCAACAAGTAAAAGGGATGCTTGTGTATCATTCATGACTGGCTGACAATAAATCAATCAGTTTGTTGGCTGTGCAAACTATGCAATTGTACAACAATTGTACAACACTTATATATATATATATATATATATAAATAAAGAGCTGTCACAAGAGTTACTACCAACTGTTTGAGTTACTTATCAAAGACACAACATATTTCTTTAAGTTGTCTACTACACAGGGGATCTTCCAAACAAGCAGGTGATAGGGTTTTCATTTTCCAAAGTAGGGCTCCATCAGTTAGATAGAGAATCCCTGGAGAGTGGGGATATCACTGGTCATGTTCATTTGGATAACATGATAATCCTGCACAGATCCTTCACGCAGAGTTAGTCAAGCATACAACCATCCCTAAAAAACACCACCAGCTCTATCCACTTAGGCTGCAGTAAAAAAAAGGGTAGCATTTCATGTTGCCTTATCTCTTACTTACAGGATTGGAAGTCCAGTATGTCAAATTTGAAAAGCCCATTTGAAAATGGCAAGCTGGCATGAAACATTACACTTTGGAATAATCCGTCCAAATCCCCTAGTCAGAGAAGAAGTCTTTAAAAACTAATTTTGTAAATGTAGCTTAATAGGGACGTATTGATTTCTTGAGAAAAAAATTAGAGATTTATTTCTTTGCCGTGCAGCAAAAGCTCATTGTAGCACTCATTAAAAGGAGATATGGACATTGATATTTTTTTTCTGTTGTGCCAAGTTCTGAAGAACTCATATAGAGTTAAAAAATAATAATAACAAAGATTTGCTTTAAAAAAAAAAAAAATCTCCTTTATTATGTTAAAGTACAGCTCTGCTTGACGATTTGTCACCTTTGGTATTTCGGAGGACGCATCGCGATAAAACATGGGTATCGGTGACAGGGTCTGATGTCGCAAGGGAGCTCAGAATTTGGTAAGGTTGCAGTAAGACAAGCTTGCAAGATTTCTAAAGTTTCCTCATTCCTCCAGGATTGTATTTCGTTTGTTCTGGTACTTTGCTGCAATGAGCACTTTTCCTCCATGCCTCGATTTATTTCTGGGAGTCGAAGTAGAGGGACAGAAACAGAGAGAGAGAGCGAAAGAGAGGGAGAGGGGGGGTCTATGGTTTTACAGATTTTTGTCTGTTTTTGATGAGCTCCTCAGCTGTTTTCAGGGGACTAGGTTTGGGAAGGATGTAATGGGGAGATGCAGTTGTGGATGTACAGCGCTAGCACAGACTGTCATTACTTGTTGTGACAGAAGAAACAAAATTCAGCCTTCAGCTTTTGTTTAGTTCCCTTTCTTCTTTTGTCTCTTTCTCCTCTCTCATGGAAGAGAAATTGACAACCTTAATCTGTTTCGAATTCTTTCATGACAAATGAAAATGAGACACATATTCACTTAAACATGGTAAACACTGCTCCAAGGTGGGTGGAATATTCACCAGTAATCAGTCAACAAAAAATACATGTTTTCAAACTTTTCTTTGTATTTTTTTTATCATCCTTTGGCCTTGAGTAAGACAGGCAGATGCGTCCTTCCAACCAGTATGTTTTGTCTCACAGCTCTGTTCCAATAATTATTGTAGTGATCATTTTTCACATCTGTTGACATTGAAAAAAGCTGTCCTTCTTCTCCTTTAATACTTACTCTAAAGATTTCTTCACAAACAATAAATAAATGGAGCAAAACTCAAACGTGTGTCTGGTATCTTGTCTGTGGCTTACATATTCCTGTAAGTTAGAGACTTCAAATGGCTGCCCAGACACTTTGCTAGGGTTGTCCAAGTCATTATGGTTTCGCTGATTGATTGAAACCATGCAGACAGAGGCAGTTACGAGAAAACGCCCGTTCATTTGGTTTACTCAGGGCATGTGGTTTGGTTAATGGCTGTGGGTGTTCTGTTCGTAATGATCGGACAATGCCTATTGTAAATTCACACTGATGGCTGGGCTAAAGCTTTAGAGCATGTGTGTGTGTGTGTGTGTGTGTGTGTGTGTGTGTGTGTGAAGGTGTGTATGTATGTGCGCGACATTTCCTGGGCCTCTTAATATTCTGTATGTGCTAGAAAGGTAAGAAGCCAGGATATATATTTTCTGAGGTCCTGGGCTTGATTTTTTAGCTTATAGTTGCTCTGTGCACCTAGGACCAAATTATGTAACATTTTTGATAGCAGAAATTGCAAAGATGGTAATATATGAACAATGGAGGTAGGGTAAAATATTGCTGTAAAATGATTCAGAGGTTACGATGAAATGATAAGCTCACAGTGTGACATTTGAAAACTGAGATGAGAGATGATAAAGCTGAGGAAGCTCTGTCCTTTACCAATAAAACAGTCCTCTCTGCTCACCAGATCTGTACACGCTAAGAAGACAGGGGAGGGATACGGGGAGGGATACGAGGAGAGGCAGAGAAAGAGAGCAAGAGAATGAGCAAGCAGGGGAAAAAAAGTTAAAAAAAAAAAAAAAGAATAAAAATGTAGAATGGAAAACAAGGGTAGGTGGGTGAAATGATGAGTGAAGTGAAGAAAGAGAGAAAGAACGAAAGAAAGAAAGACAAAGAAAGAAAGAAAGATGGTATAGAGATACAGATACAGACTGATAGATGGATGGGGAGAGAGAGAGAGAGAGAGAGAGAGAAATAAGAGAAATATACAGCGCATTCAGAATGTCAGAACCAGTGACAATCACACTGAGTGTGAGCGGTGTGGTCCAACGCTGGAGGCCTTCTCATTTAACAAATAATCCCTCTCTTTCCCTCTCCTCTCACCCTCCTGTGTCATTAGTGCCACCTCTGGGGGCGGTGAAAGGCACATTTATTTCTTCATATGGTGTAATGTGTCACCCCCCCCTGTTCTTTTTTCTCCCTCTTTCTCCCTCCCTCCCTCCCTCCCTCTTTTTTTCAATTTCTCTCAAATTTAGATTTCCACATCAAGGGGGCCGTGGCAGTGATGGAATCAAAGGCTGGGCCTGTGGCTTTGAACCTCTCCTGATGAGGAGATGAAAAGGACCAGGTTGCGCAGGGCTCCCGCCGCCGCACACTACAGCTCCTGTCTGTCCAGGATTGCCTGGATGAAAGCCACCTCTCCCTCACCTCTCTCTCTCTCTCTCTCTCTCTCTCTCTCTCTCGCTTCTGCTCCCACTTTCTCAGAGACACACCTTCTCTATATCTACCAATTAATCTATACATCTATACCTCTCGCTGTATCCCTAGGCCTCTCCTCTCTCTCTGTCTCTATGTCTCTCTCTCTCTCTCTCTCTGTCTTTCTCTGTCTTATTCTGTCTTTCTCTGTTCATGTGTTTCTCCCCTGAGTAGTAAAAGATGAGTGTGTCTTTGTCATTAAGACTCAACGTCATGGAAGCCAGTCAGGTTCTCTCAGTTCTTGACTGCTCTTGGAGCCTTTCTGCCAGAGACAGAGAAACACGGCCCTCCAGATCCGGGGGCTGAGTATTGATTCCTCTAACTGAGCATTCATTCAGATTCCTGTAACATAATATGACTAGGAATCTATTTCAGCCACTGTGCATACACGTGTTTTAACTACAAATCAATAATTAGCTCATCGTGCCAAGATCTAATTAAATGATACAATAATTGATGTTAAAGAGGATTATTTAGTCTTAGTAAGCTGTATTTGCCAGTTATTGATCAATTTTTGTTTCCATTGATGTACTTAATGTGTGTTCATAATTATCATTATCAAACTAGCCATAGAATTTGATTTATCAGACTGAAGTTATGTGCTTTGAGGAGGGTTTGTTTTCCAGCTGGTATTTTGAGCTCTCTCTCTTTCTCTCTGGATATCTCTTACTCCCTCTAAGTGATAGACTGAGAGAAAAATTTGAGCTAAATGACTTTGGGTTGGTGTGGAGCAGAAGAATCGTAGGCATATGCATCCAGATCCAAGGGCCCTCTTTGTTTGCAGAGGGTCTGGGTCATAGGTAAATGTAGGTAGCACAGCTGAGAGGAGAGGACTGAGAGCATTTAAAGAACCACCATTCAAATAAGACGTACTGTGTATGCATGTGTGTGTGGTTAGGGTGTGTGGGTGGGTGGGTCAGGCCCTACTGTAGGCGAGAGAAGCAGTATAGGATTGATTCAAACGAGTTGATTGGCAGTACCAGGAAGGGAGTCAAGTTTGGAAAAGATGGACAGTCTCTAGAGGTGTAAGCTGAGTCCTATGGCTGGTTCTGAGATAGAGCGAGAGCACAGGATGAACCAAAGCGTTCTCGGGTTACCAAAAGATCTCTCTCTCTCTCTCTCTCTCTCTCTCTCTCTCTCTCTCTCTCTCTCTGTGTGTGTGTGTGTGTGTGTGTGTGTCTTTCCTTTTCTCTGACTCTCTGAGACTCAGATGAAGATTAATCTTATCTTCCTAGTATTGTGATGCTATGTCTAAGGCCTTAAATATGACAAAGACCTCTCCCCCATATGCAGTGTGTCAACCCTTGAATTAAGGAAAAATTGCAAGTGAGTGTGTGTTTGTCTCTCTCTCTCCCTCTCTCTCTCTCTCTCTCTCACACACACACACACACACACAAGCCGTTTTCACATATGCAATAGGGACTATGTCCGTAGAATCAGGTTTGCATTTTGTCCAAAGTTGCCCTTTCACACATGTAGCACACAACAAGAGACTGTCAGCATCAGGCGCGTTCTCACCTACTCGAAATACTCCATTTGGTTTAGGCGAGGGGTGGCACCTGGGTAGAGAGTGCAGGAGGCAGGACATGACGTAAAAAGTACGCTCTGAAAATCACCGTGTTTTGTTTACAAAGCATCGAAAAAGGCAGACGAGGCTACCGACTTTTGTCTGACAATTTCGCTGTCAGCCCTTACCGACAGAAGTTCCCGAATCTCATCATCTCTCCAGTTAGACATTTTCATCGGCATCCTCGTGTAAATGAGCCTTCTTCTTCACCCTCGGATATTTATACTCTTCCGGTTTCGTGCCAGTCGCATGTTAGAAACGGCATCAACACGCCCACTTGCTCGCTGTGCATACTCCAGACTATAATCCACTCTTTTCACACATGGACCCAAACAAAGAGAAAACAAAGTTTGCACTAGGGGGCTGGTAGAATAAGTGCCATTTAGAACCCAATTCGACTGCCTCGGACATTTGCGTTCACACATACAGCCCCGCCGGTTAGAATCTAAATTATTTTAGGGTTGCAGTGCATGTGTGAACGGGGCTATACATATTTCTACCAGGCATAGGTAAATAGTGAGTTGATAAGACAGTGGCCACGGTGAGGTATTGGTGAATTGTTTTTCTTCCTGCTCATTTTTTTCCTTAGCTTAACTTTGAAAGATTTTTTTTACCGATTTGCATACATGGGAACACATGACCATGGCCCACAACAGATGGATGAACAGGTTGGATGTTTGTCAGCTGATGGGATGACTTTCCCAAAACTTTCTCTCTCCTGCACTGCACTGTAGAAATTTGTCAGCGAAGGGGTTACAAAGAGGTGCCTATTATTATTTTTTTTTTTTTTCTGCTTCATCACCATTTGTCTTGCTCCATCTTTTTTCTCAGTTCTTTTTGTTTTGAAGACAGTGAGTGAAGATTGTCACAGGAAAAAAGGGGGAAAAAAACATAATAGAAAAAATATGTATTCCCATAACATCCCCTATTTCAGCACAATTCAACTCTCTGGAGAAAAGGAGCAGTGTTTTTTTTTTTTTTTTTTCCTCCCCTTTCATTCTCTCTCTCTCTCTCTCTCTCTCTCTCTCTCTCTCTCTCTCTCCTGTTGCTTTCTATCCATCTTCTCAATTGTCTTCACTTATTGGTGTGTCAGTGTGACATATTCCAGCTCCTTGGGAGATGAGATACAAAAGCAGTGTGGAAGTTGTAAGGGGGGAGGGGCTGTAGGGGGAACGGGGGTGCTGAAGGAGCACTAAAGTGCCCAGGAGGGATCACTCGCTGTGGGATTAGGCTTTCAGTCACAGCTGGGTCCCCATGCTCGGGCAGACCCGTTCGTCTCATCAAACAGAAAGACCCACTTTTGTGTCTGCTACTCCAGCAGGTATTCTATCCTAAGTAGGCAGTCAGAAATGTCTAAAGAACAAGGATCTGTATAGTCTGAGGAAGGATGTATATCTCTCTCTCTCTGCCCCTCTCTCTTTCTTTCTCTCTCCCTCCCTCTCCCTCTATTTCTTTCTCTTTCTTTCTCCCTCCTTCTCCTTCTATTTCTTTCTCTCTCGCTCTCTCTCTCTCTCTCTCGCACACACAGCTCAGTTCTCAATGGTTGCATCTTTTTGTATTCTATTTTCTTGGCCTCATTGCACAGCCAATTCAGCTTGGGACCACATTGTTCAAAATGCACTAGAGTGGGACAGTATAAACACTCTCATCAGATTTCATTTAACCTTGTTGAATTTGCTGTTTTCTTGTTTGAGGAAGCTCACATAGGGAAGGTCATTAGAAAAAAGGGTGGGGGGGGGGGCAGAGAAACCCAATTTGCGGTCTGGACAGATCACACTTGTCCTGGATGCTGTCTCAGTTTTCTGGATAAAATATTATTTTCAATATGAAATATGAACAGATGAAAATTCAGCTGTCTTTTCACTTCCTGATATTTTTTCCCAATCTTTTCGGTCAGAGGGAGAGAGAAAGTGAGCAGCGTCAGAGACAGAGAGTGGCATCATATGACAGTTAAGTTAAGGAGCGAAGTGTTAAGTGCATGAACCACTCACTGGTATTTCTTTGGCACATCCATTTTTTTGAAAGTCCACGTAGAAATTAGGACACTTACCAAACAGGCGCTTTGAAATCAATCAAAGCTAAGCCACCAGGCATGCCTTGGCCAATACAGTGCTTGTATGTACAATATCAAAGGTGATGCACAATAGTATCAAAGGAACTCTGATGGTCCAGTTCAAGTCGTAGCGTTAGCCTCACTGTAGAGTTTTTCTTGTTCTTTCGGTTGAAGGATGCGCAATACAGGAGCCACATATGATCATCTTGGCCTTTTTTTTAATCTTCTCTCTAGTTAATATGAAATTTGTTCTATTGATGTTTCATGTTGATATTGTGGATCTGTAATGCTCTCCTCTAACCAGGTAACATGTTGAGTGTGACAGAACATTATTATGCAGAAGTCAACTCCATCAAATCAGCCCAGTGGAAGGCTCACGGAGCATCAGCGGTAGACTCAGCGTACATGCATTTCATGGGGTTATGGACCATTTTCATCTAAATTATAAATGAAACATTTTCATGAGAGCCATGGCAGAGTTTATGCTCAAAAGTCCAAAATCTTCCATAAATATTATTGTAATAGTATAGTATGTGCAGTGGTTGTTATCCATGATAATGAGCTGGTGAGAGCAAACCCGAATTTGACTCCACATCATGTCACCACAGATGACCCATGAACAAACCGTAACTTACTACTGAAATACAATACACTAATAGGCTGCAGGTTCCTATCACTGTGGCGACATCACAAAAGTTACAAAAAAAAAAAAAAAGAGATTATAAAGAGTATGTCACATTAATCTTTCATTACTCATAATGTTTTCATTATGAGGATCTTTCACAGTGAAAATGTGTGCATTCTTTTCTTTTCTTTTTTTTTTTTTAAAGATACTTTGTGAACATTCATGGAGAGAGCAAGATACAAGCAGATAAAATGAGAGAAAATAAGGAGGGAAGATAGCACTCTTTGTTTCATTAGGGAGCTTTGACATCACGTCTTATCTCAATAAATGTCCAGTTTACCTGCATCACAACAGTGACCTCCTCGTAGCCATGGAGACAACATGAAATAATATTATAATATTTCAAACACCCTGAAATCCATCAGCACCATAATAACCAAACATGGTTGTATTTATGAGGGTTTCTGTGTGTGTGTGTGTGTGTGTGTGTGTGTGTGTGTGTGCAGTAGCGGTTCTAGCTAGTATGGTGGCCCAGTTGGACCCCCCCCCCCCCCCCCCCCACCTCCAGTAGTCGTTAATTTGGTGTGCTATATGATAGATTCCCCTGTTCCTCCTACCTCAGCCTTCCAGTGGGGAGACCTGAGGTCAGCTTATCCCTGTTTCCCTCCCCATCTCAGACTCCTGAGCGGGAGACCTTCCCAAGCAGTGGCCTGCCTAGCTCACAAACTAGAATCAGGGCGCCCACTCCGTGACGTGCAAATGAGCGTTAGAAAACTGATTGTGCAAATGTCTCCATTCCAAATTTTTTTGTGCGGGTGCCCAACGTGCCGCCCCCGGCAAGATGCCGCCCTGGGCAGCTGCCCATGTAGCCCATACCTAAATCTGCCACTGTGTGTGTGTGTGTGCAGCAGAACATTTATCGAAGTTCTGGTTCTCTGCAAAACTTGTATTCATGCTAAAGACATTACTTCTCCTAATAGATTCTTTCATAAGACAGACAAACTCACCCATCAACCCCATTATTTCTTTCCCGATATGTCGAGAATTTCTTTAATCAGCCATCTTTGCTTTTGGTATTAAAATTATAACTATATTAAAATACAGTTATTAGGATAGGAAGTACCAACTAATTTCCTGGTAAGTACATAAAAACCTATAAAGAAACTAGATGGCAACAATCCTAACCCCTAACCCTAACCATGTAGTTTCTCAGTAGGTTTCCATGTACTTCCTAGATAATAACTTAGTACTTAGTATACATTTCTAATGTGTGCTTTCCGAGTAACTATATTTTGTTGCCATCTAGTTTCCTAGTAGGGTTCTATGTACTTACCTGGAAATTATTTAGTACTTCCTATCCAGTTTTTTGTTTGTTTTTTTGTATGGTTTTTTGTTTGTTTTTTATTTTGCCTTTTGTTTTTTGGGGGTTTTTTTTGGGGGGGGGGGGGTTGGGTTTTTTTTTGGCACTTTCCTAATAACTGTATTTTTATTACCATCTCATTTCCTAGTTAATACCTGGTAATTAGCGGACTGTAAAATAAAGCATTACCATTTAACACAAATAAACATTGCACACATAAGCCTCTCAAGCCCTTGAAAATACTGACTGTAAGATCTGCTTAGTCATAACATTTTAGTGGAAGTTATACAAAACACTGTAATATGTTGAAGGTTCAATGTATTATCAAAGTGACCAAAAGGTAGAGACTGCAGAATTTGCTATGCTTTCATTTTTTATCATGTTGGTAAGTTTTCTTAAAATTTATGAAATACTTTGTGTAAATAATCAATATTTGTCATCATTTTTTGCTTTTATGGTTTAATGAACCATGGTCATGTGAAATGCACTTGAGGTCCTTCTTCTTTCTTAAAATCTGCTCGCTTGTGGCTCACACGAGTGGAAAAACCAGACTCTGGTCTGGAAAAATAATTTGAAGTATGTGAGACTGCTCAAGGAAGGGCTTTGTGACCATACGTGGTGTGAACGGTGTCATCGATTAACAAAAACATCAATTTAAGCCAGTTAAAGAAAGGTGGAGGGGTGCAGTAGTGTTCATATCTGGTGTGAAACAGAGGTTAGAGAGCTGTCAGGCAGAAGGCTCTGTTTAGGGAACTTAGGACTGTCAGTTGGATATGGCTTTCACTACATTATAACTGTAGAGCCAAGAGAATGACACAAACCACAGGCAGGGCATTATCCATCCATCCATCCATCCATCCATCCATCCATTCATCCATCAGTTTGTCTATTCAATAATCCAACCTCGATTGAACCCACCTGGCCCATCTGTCCTGGTTGAAGAGCACTAGGTCACATATGAGCAGTGACCAGTGAAGACCAACCATAGCTCTTCAGATCCTCAGCTGCTCCACCTTTGCAGAGTGTTACATGGAGAATGGAAAAGTGCATGTGTGACTCAACAGGAAAAGGAAAGAGTGCAGACACATCATGACTTGCAGACTCATCTGCTCATCAGATGGAGAAATGAGAGGAGGAGTGCGATTACACATCCATTTCACTGACACAGACCTCAGATTCAGTCTGCACAAATGTAGGAGGCTCTATTGCTATTAAAAATGACTACAGCTCCCACTGGCTCCAGGCATCCCAAGGAGGGAGCGGCTGTGTTCATCACTTGATAGTAAGATATTGGTTAATGGTCTAATAGCCATTTATAAATGGTTATTCCAACATTTACTGTATTTGTATTCGATGATTACTTACATTTATCCATTTGGAACAGTCTGTGTGCTTAGCCACACAGCCTTTCTATGCGTGTTTTCATACTAGGACACAATGGCTCTTCATTAAAATCCAGAAACTGTTCGGTCTTAAAGTTTGAAGATGGAGTGTTTGTTTAGGTTTTCTGTGTTGAGATGGAATGCTTGTTTAGTTTTGATTTCAGATAAGTTGAGACGGGCTCTGTATGATGGATCTCTGATGGAGTTTAAACTCCAGTGGTTGGTCCTGTGTGAGTTTTTTTTTTTCTGGCTGCGCAGGGAAAGGGAGGTGAGTAATACAGCCTTAAGACCCAACCTGAGTTCTTTCACACATACCAGGAATGATTGATGCTCACATTAGACTCACACTGAGTCTCTGTCTCTCTCACACACACACACACACACACACACACACACACACATTTGTAGTCCCCTGTGCATGGAGAATAGCTTGAGGTTAAAATGTAAGTCATAGTACTGGTGAGAGAGAGAGTGAGAGAGAGTGAGAGACAGGGAGAGAGAGAGAGAAATGGAAGACATCACATCTTTCTTTTTCTCCACTCTACCCTCCTTGCTCCCTCCAGGCTGGTGGTTCATGTATCACTGGTAGTGTGTGTCTATCACTCCAACACACACAAGCCCATTTCTCATCCATGGAATCATTTTGGAAAGGGTATCTGACAAAACTAGGAAGGGTGTAAAAGTGTGCACACCTCATTATGCCAGACCTGTAATGCCAACAAAATCACAAAAACAGGAGTTCAGATCTCTCTTATGGTATACAAGAAACCTCAATATCTGTTGTTCAGTTTCTGAGAATGTGCCTCCGCTCTGTGACTGGGAATCCAAGGTTTTCCTTGACATTGTCAGACTGGGTGGAATAACCTTGTTTTGTTGTGGTTTTCATAGACTCATTTGTCTGGTGCTCTTCAGGAAGAGACATCAGGGGAAACATTATGGTCTTCCAGAGAGGATGCATAATGATTGATGTACGCACATTGAAAAAGAATTTTGGCTTGGCTTTCTTTGTTTACTCTGAATGGAAGCATTGAATTAAAGTTACATTTTCTGTATCATTTCTCTCTCCTGCTGACTGTGTGTGTGTGTGTGTGTGTGTGTGTGTGTGTGTGTGTGTGTGTGTGTGTGTGTGCACGCGCGCATGCGTGTGTGCGTGTGTGTGTGTGTGCATGCATGCGTGTGTGTGTGTGTTCTAAGAGAGACAGAGAGAAAGAAAATTAGCCCTCTGCATATGAGCTGAATCGATCATAGATAAAAGCCGCTTTTGTTTGCAGTTGTTTACATGGATAATAGGATGATAGGCAACACATATAAATCATCTTAGATAAGGGCATCTGTCAAAAACACACACACACACACACACACACACACACACAGTCTCCCTTGCTGTCTGTCTGTCTTTCTGTCTCTCTCTCTCTCTCTCTCTCTCTCTCTCTGTCATTCTAAGCCCAGACACTGTTTACACACTCCTCCAATTATGCTCTGACCCAGGTCCTAGTCAATTAAACCATTTCTCACTAATCCTCTACCTGACAATTAATACTCATTTGCATACTCCGTGCCATCTTATTTCCACCCTGTTTTCAGTACACTGTGTGAATCTGTTTGTTTCCATGGAGATTGGGCCCCATTGTGCTTTTTAGCATCTGTTGCAACTGTTGTAATCAACTTTATTGCATTTTTAAAAAATGACTTATGATCTGCCTGGAACTGTTAAAACAGTGACTTTTTTAAGGTTGGATCTTAAATTACACTTTATTTATTCTATCCTACTAGTAAGGACCAAAGCCTTGGATAGTGCACAGAAAGCTACATTTACTCTAATTATTGAAATTGCACAAGGGTCAGTTTGTTAAGATTCTATATTAATGTCATATTTTCTCAATTTTTTAGGTTATAACTAACCTGTTTAACTGTAGGCACTCCAAGTAGTTTACTGATGTATGTTCGTTAAGAGGAGCTCCTCTATGGAGTAACTACAGACCTATTGTATTCAAAATGCAAAAAAACAATAAAGCATGACCAGACACTTGTCATAATGAGATTACCCCTTTTGTGGTAACATTCATACCACACAGCAGAATCACTTCTCAACGTAACAGAAGTTATGTTTTGACAAATGGATGTCAAAGCCAAACTGCCAATAATTACCAAGGCTGCTTACAGCACTTTATGCAAGAGGGAAAGATGTGTAGTGCAATACCAAAGCTATTCTCTTTGAAGCCGAAGCCCCCATCTCTAACCATGAGTTTGAACCAAATCCTTTACCAAACATCTTCAGAGCTTTCTTGATCAAACACCTCACCCTTCCTCCAGGTATAACCCAGAGTGAGTCGAAACTCTGGGGGGGTCGTCAATGTATCAAATAATGAAATGTATGAATAAAGCTATTTACGAATATATTAATATATGTCCAGACATTGTGACATTTGGCGAAAAAAAAAAGCTTTAAGATTCAGAAAAGAGAAAGAAAGAGAAAAGAATACAGAGGGGCAGTCTACCTGCCTGCCTGCCTGCTTGACTGCTTGACTGACTGACTGACTGATAGCTTTTGAATGGCAGATGCACTGACAGCTTAGAGTACAGCCCAGAACATTCAGGAAGTACCTGATAGTACGACCTCAACACCCGGTTTGATATTTCAGACGGTGGTAGACCAGCTGAAACAGAGGGAATGATATTTGAGTGAGCAAGAGTATATAAATACACTATTATGGATGTACAGTAGAGTGCAGTTCACTCTGTCCTACCTTGGACAGAAGAGAGCAGGGCATTTCCTTTCATCTCTCATCTCTCATTTTCTGCCTTTTTTTTCAACCTCTCTCCTCCTTTCTGTCCTCTCCTATTGCCTCTTTCTCTTCCTCTCTCTCTCACTGTTCCACACCCAACACTTTCAATACAATACCTTTTTTTTTCTCTTTGTCCCTGTTGGAGTGTCCATCATTTTCCGTTCATTCCTTCACTCCCTCTTTCTCTCTTGCTCTCTGTCTGCTCTCTTCCTTTTTTTTAGCCCTCATTCTTCTGTCCTTTATTACTGCCAGCCATCTGAGGGCACCAGGATCAGTGATGTACCTAATGGACTAATTAGGTGAATAAAACGCCACTTTGCCAATACAATGGAAATGTCAGGGGCTGCAAGCTATAATTTGACTTCTAAGATGAGGGAAAGGGCGCTGTGAATTTATCCCAGCCACAGGCCGCATCTCAGCTGGACCTTTCTGCCTCACCTTCATCTAAATGTCACTCAGGAATCAGTCAAGTAAGGGTGTGTGTGTGTGTGTGTGTGTGTGTGTGTGTGTGTGTGTACAAGAGAAGAGGTTCTACATAGTTGACTTGTCAGTTACAAGAAACAATGACCGATGCAGACTTGTGTAATATATGAAAAATGAACTTTTGTTTCTTTTTGCCATTGTGTGTCACTTTTTCTTCCTCTGCTGGAGTAAAAGAGTAAGGATATAGTTAGGATGTTATCATGTCAATTTTAAATACAGGCAGTCCCCGGGTTACGAGCGTTTGACTTGCGGACAACTCATACTTACGAACAGACTACCATGAAGCCTATTATCTTAAAAAAATGAGTTAAATACAATGGTTTGTAGTGACAAATGCATGCACTACGTTGTGACGCTCATGAAAACCTTGCACGGTTTCAGCGGTTCATCGGCTCGAAGAAGGAGAACTCCGTCTGCCATTTTAAGTTGGATCACGTTGCCTTTAACACTGTATTGAGAGTGTAACTTTGTATTCGGCTCAAATTTTTCTCTTCTTACCCTTGTAACCATGCCTCCAACACGTAAATCCGATGCAAGTGCTGATGATGCATCAAAGAAAAGAAAGACGATCACGATTGAAAATAAAGTGGAAATAATAAAGTGATCGGAAAGTGTCTTTTGGTGTGTTTTTATTATTATGTTTATTTTATGTTAACATTATGTTTATTTTTATGTTTAAGATGTTTTAATGTATTTGGAAGCGTTTTTAAGTATTGTATATGCTTAGAAAGGTAAAATATATATTATACACTAAGATACATATTTGGCTAACGCTAAATAAGAACCGTATGTACCTGTTCTGACTTACCTACATGTTCGACTTAAAGACAGACTTAGGAACGGATCTCGTTCGCAACCCAGGGACTGCCATTACACACATATATACACCTACACACATATTCAAACCACTGAAACGATAGCTTGGTCAGCTGATAAATCGTCTTGTGGAGAGGTGACTTATTGGTCAGTGATGTAACAGATTTAGTGATGGAAATTCTCTTGTCATCTGCCTCATAGTCTGCTGGCAAGTTACAAGATATTACCCAAAGAGCCAGGCTGAAGTGAAATCCCTGGGAGTGGAAAACTTAATCCATTAAAAGCCCAATGCGCAAACACACACACAGACACACACACACACACACACAATGACATCCTCAAAATCCACACCAGTCAATGAGAATTGAAGAAATGAAATTCAATTCATCGACTGAGAGAAACAAGTGACTGATACTTCAAGTGTCTTGTGGATCATTCAAGATTGATCGCCTTTTATTGGGCAAAACAACATGGCGACTTTATCTCCATCGAACAGCTTAACAGGACCTAACAGGAAAACAATTGAGTGGGGAATTCATATTGCACTGTTATCCAGGCAGAGTCAGTCAATAGTGTAACATGAAGGGAAGCAGATATTGAGTGAGCTGATGGTGGTGCATATCTGAACAGTATCCAGCCTGGATTTGCCAACTTTTGCTCACAGGAGAACTCTGAAAAAATATCATAAAGTCCAGCATGGTATAACTGTTCACAGCAACAGTCATATATATATATATATAAATATATATATATATATATATATATATATATATATATATATATATATATATATATATATATGACAGGAAACATTGATCAACCTTTGGGCTTTCACGTAGAAGGTCTTGTTCAGCCCTTGGAGACACACCTGTGAGTCTGGGTATTCAGCTAGTTCCAGGTTGGATGACAAAGGAAAAGAAAAGAAAAAAAAAGAACAGTAAAATTCAGTAACTCTCCGGTTTAGTTTCTTGTGCGGTTATTGCCTTGAGCGGACTCATATCAGAGTCTCATTTTTAAAAGAAAAACTCAAAATTAAATCTTTTATAAAGAGAAGTTAAATGGCAATTGAAAGTCAGGATTTGAAAGTTAAGGATCGGTTTAGGTTGCCAGTGGGGCACAAATGTCAAACTACAGATACCTCCTGTCTAGACTTAAGATGGGTGTTTAGAATATGAGAAACAGAGAAAACTATTCTGCCTGTATAATAACATATGATAAATTTAAATAATAAAAGAAGTGAACAACAGTGGTGATGTTTGCAGCTTTGACTTTTACAACCAGAACTATCTCATATGAGGTCACCATGGATCAATGAAAGGGCACAAGGTCAACCCCATGTCCTAGAGAAGTGAAAATATTGAGTGAGAAGGTTGTTGGAGGTGTTTTTTGTTTTTTTTTATTGAAAATAAAGTCATGTAAAGCTAAGGATTCATATCTATTACATATAATTTTAGTCTACAACAAATCATAAAGTAGAAAGAAAGGATTGTGTATATGCAAATGGAAATTTGCACATGTCTGCATTTGCTAATATGTGCAGGAGTGTTTGCTTGCAAATGAGCTAAAGTGTGTGTGCCTGTGTTTGTTTGTGTGTAAGTGCATGTGCTAATACACGTATGTAAGCAGGAGAGATTATCATACTGAATAATTCATTGATATTGGAGTGAATTACTATGGCATATCTGGTGGTGGGGCTCTGAGGTTTGTTTGCTCTATGATAAGCTGATGCAGGTTGTTATCTCATGGGTCAGGCCTAAATTAGACACGTTTTGCCCTCTGATTTAAATCTCTCATGCGTGCCTCTCTCTTTCTCCATACTAAAGACCAAATCATTCGAAAGTCTATGTGTGTTTATGAGAGAATTTGTCTGTCTGTCTCTATGGCTGTTTAGGTGTGTGTACGAGAGAGAGAGAGAGAGAGAGAGAGAGAGAGAGAGAGAGAGAGAGAGAGAGAGAGAGAGAAAGAGAGAGAGAGAAAAAGGGAACAAAGTGTTTTTAGACTACAGTATCTGAACTTCACCCCTTTACCAGTTAGTTTTGATGTGAAAGGAAACATGAATGATTCTTTTCACATTTAAGTAAATTTGTCAGTGTGAGTCTGTGTAAGTATAAATTTATTATATTCTGATAGTAAGCAGCAGCTTTAGACTGGATTAGTCTGTAAAATCTTCCTGTTTCCTGTTGTTTTGTACACAAGCATGTGTGTGTGTGTGTGTGTGTGTGTGTTTGCGTGTGCATATGTGACTGCACTCAAAATCATGACTGAGCAGAGCACTGTATGTATACTATTCATCTGAAACTCTCATTGTGTGTCTGCCTTACAAACCACCAACCCAAAGTCTGACATGTCTCAAAATGACATGTGGTAATTACACACTTCTTCATCAAATATGACTGACAGCCGGGGGGGGGGGGGGGGGGGGGGGGGACCTTCTGCTAAGTCAGTGATGTCCTCTTCTCTCTCTGTATCAAAAATTCCAACTCTGTCATCAGTTCTACTGTTATACCAGCTCACTGAATGCAAAGACTGCCATTTCTGTGTTATTAGTAGTCTCAGATAATCTTCTCATTCACAGTTCAACAGATGTGTAGAAACAATACATTTTTATTTCCTATTTCTTTTTCAAAACGTAGGATGAAGCGCTTCCATTCTCTTGCCTGAGCTTTGTAGGTGAACTAATTTCAGAGTGGCTGTACCTGTAATTCTGCTGAGGAAATGAGCTTGCACTGACTGCAAGGCTTAGAATTTTAATAATGTGTCTTTCTCAAGACAAAAAGAGCCAAACCATTGATTTGCAAATGAACAGACAGACAGTCAGACTACAGTCTCTGTCAGTCAAGCTGAACAGCAGGAGGGTATGGGAGAAGAATGCTCAGCGTTGTTTAAGTTTAACTCACACAGATGTGTGGCTGCTTACACACGTGAATACACACCCACACACAGACGTGCACAGGCACACACACACACAAATACATGCACATGTGCGCACACACGCACACAAACATGCGACTGACATATTTATAACATATTCAGTGTCCAGCCGTGTCAGTCTCACATATTCCCGAATTCACATTCCAGAATCTGCTGGTGAGAGCAGC
This sequence comes from Chanos chanos, assembly GCF_902362185.1. Taxonomy (NCBI): domain Eukaryota; kingdom Metazoa; phylum Chordata; class Actinopteri; order Gonorynchiformes; family Chanidae; genus Chanos; species Chanos chanos. The sequence goes on along the minus strand of NC_044495.1, from coordinate 31,216,840 downwards.
TGCTTTGGAATTAGAAAAAAATAGTCTCCATATAATTTTTTTTCATAGCGCTCAAAAGCTACCGAATGTGCAGACAGTGAATTTACTAAACAGATGATAAACTGGCAAAGTTCTATAATCCCAAATCCCACTTATATGAAGCAGTCATTTTGCTCGTGTATTAAACACGTATTATCAGTGCAACTGTATAAATTCCTACGTATAGGCTGTGCACGTTTCGCATCGGTCGTTTCTATGTTTGTACCAATCTATAAAATGGCATCTGAACACACTTTTACTCTTTCGGTGCACTTCTCTTTTTTCGTCAAATACTCGTTCTTCCGATTACCTCTAGGTGTCGCCAGAAGAACAACGAACATTTCCTGCTGGAACCAAAGCGTCACTACTCACTAACAGGACTACCCCCCCCCCCCCCTTCATCCCTCTTCCCCAACCCCCGCCACTCTCCCATACTGTATTCTCATGATAGCGCGATAAACCTTACGATAACATTATTTCACATGGTACTGCTGATCCTGTTGATTACCCTTTGCGAACAAAAAACAGGAAGGTGTGATTTAAAGGCCATTTACCGATGAAACATAACACTTTTTCAAAAAGTGAAAATCCGCATAATTATTCGTGGTGTTTGGGTTCCGAAATAGAGTGTGTGTTCAGGCTTGATCTGTAACCTATGCTCTTTGCGTCTGAGTTTCTGAAAATTATCCTAAAATCTATATCTAGGCCTACATCTACATCTATATTAATATCTGTACCTGTATTTATTCGTAATTGTATGAAGAGACTCTAATGCCATCCAGTCACAGTGTTTGCACTATGGTGCAGGGTGGAATTTCACCGGCCCAGATTGTCATTCTGCTACGCTGAAAGAAATGTCTCTATAAGCATTGCCCTTTGCCTCGTAATATTAAGACTATGGATAAAGAAGAAATATGTTTTGTTTAGAAGTCTACACAAACACGTCCTGCGAAGCCCCTCCCCTCCCACGTTCCAAATGCCCGGTTGTGAGTGAGAGAGAGAGAGAGAGAGAGAGAGAGAGAGAGCGCTCGGAAATCACTTCACTCTCACATAGGCTTTCCATCGTGTAGCCGCGCAAGGTGAGCCGCGTAAAGAGCAGACACGAAGTCGACTGTAATTGCAGAGTGGAAGGTAGCCTATGTAGGTGAAGAACATACGGTAGCAGGATACAAGAGGAATGATCTGACTAATTAATGGTATATTTTTTCATCTATATGGGACCCCCCCTGAAGAACATTTGACAGAGGATGCAGTCTCTTTAGCTTCATGCAAGTGACAACAGTAATCTCGAAAAATATAGGGAATGCTCTGAGACCGAGTTTGGAGTACCACAGTTCGGGGGTTTCCTCTCGTGAGCAAGGGAGAAGACCACAAGCTGATGCGCGTCCCTGTAACTGACCAAGTTGCCTCCTCTTCCCAGCTGACGTGAACGACTTCTGACTAAAATTCTGCGGAGGCTCAACGACAGCTAAGAGATCTGAAGGAATATCCAACGGTTCACAAGTGGATTGTTCTGTTCGACGGAGCTGTTGTTTGAGTTCTGGATTCTCAACCGCGGGGAGTTTGAGGGCTGCGGAGGCTGAGTTACGGAGCAGAGAAGCGACGCGGCTTCCTGCCCGACTGAAGCTCTCTGAAATTCTGAGGAGTTAACGTGCTTTAAGGTATCATTATCAGTGGAGTTATCATAGGAATATTCTATCGTTCATTTGGCCATTTATTGATTTTTTCGAATTGCGGTTATTTATTACATATATTTTTGATGCTGCCAACATTCCCAGAAGTTTACGTAATGAGCTGACGAATCTTTCTTTCTTTCTTTCTTTCTTTCTGTCTCCTCCACCCTACTTTTTTTAAAGTATGTCTGTCCGTCTCGTGTGCAGTTGTCTATTCTAATGATGAAATCGACATTAACCTACACAGGTCATTATAACAACCAGTTCCCATTACTATTAACACTGTGAAAACAGGTGCAATAGGAAGGAGTGACAAGCTTCTGTCCAACTCTCTTTACGCTGTTACTCCGGCATCTTCAAGTTGATATTCCCCGCATGTACATCGCGCTGATTAGTTCAAATGTAAGATGTTTTCCTCTACACAAGTGCTATCGATTTCTCTGAGAGACCGGCGCGAGCGATCACGTAGCACCCTGTCCAGCCACCCAATTACATTCTCACTAATCATAGAAAATAACGCTCGCCTCTCCGCGCATCATCTTACACGGGGGAGTCCCACCAAAGGCTTCATTTTAAAGCAGCATCACGTATGAAATTCGCATCGATCGTTCTCTCTCATTCAGCGCTACGTGCTATTTCACAGGACAGATTTCACCCGTTTGACCACCGCTTACCGATGGATAATGTCAGACTCGACGGCGTTTTGAATAGGCTAACTGAAATGAGTTTGGTGGGGCGACACTATTTTTTAAAAGTAAGGTCCCTAAAATAGGATTAAACTAATTCGGCCTACGAGAGGTTTTCTGACTTTTAATAATCATAATTTTTGTTCGGTGGTCTTTTGAGTCGTAACCCACAACTGGTTTAGTTAACACCTGTAGCTTTCGTTCACGAAGACCTTCTTTTCCTTATTTTAAACTTCGCCTCGCTTGTACAAGGGTGCGTTACAGGGACATCGCCGTAATAAAAATATATTGGTACGATTGGACTCTGTTACTTTGCAACTGTCCACCAGCCGTTTCCCGTTGGCTGGCGCTTACTGACAACTAAGAGTAGGCTATGTATTCACCTGTATGTCATGACAGTGGAATCCTGCCTATCTGGTCGTTCTTGTTTTCGTCAGATCTGTTCACAACAGCGGACTTAAACCGGTTTGTCAGGGCCACAACTGCACAGGGAAGACGGGAGAGAGAGAGAGAGAGAGAGAGAGAGAGAGAGAGAGAGAGAGCGTACACAACAGAAGTATCTATCAGTTCTGACCGACGGTTCCAATCTTTAATAGAGAGCTGTTAAGCGGCCTGCTGAATTTCATTGTGGTCCACCTTGATTAGCAGGCAAAGGGCTGAGGCGGATGTCAGATGTTATAGACGCGTGCAGTGGATTTGAAATGACACATCCTGGTTTCCCCTAGTTTCTCAGCCCGTGTCCTTTTGGTAAAGTGAATCAAATAGTCTGCTTACTCCACTTATTCGTATTTTCTTGTCCAGATCAGTACAACCAGCACCAATGATGGTCATTTAGCCATCATTTTTCTTTTTTGTCTTTCTCAATTTTTTACACATTATTCATCTTCACCGTCGTCGCCGTCGTCCAGTCATAGAATGTTTCAACATCATTACAAATGTTAATGCAATTTAACTAGGTGATGTATTGGCTTTCTCGGTCTATCTGAAGTGGCGTAAACTCAGTGTTGGATTTGCTCTTACAAACAACGGTAAACGAAAGGTTAGTTATCCTAATGTATGAGGCGTCGGGCGGAACAGGGACGGAGCGCTGCCCGGTTAACTGTAGCTTATGGTCTTGTGACAGAACGGCAGATTTGGGCTTCTGACCGGGCTACACTTAGCATCACCTTGTGTTTTTAGGTAAAATACCAGGGCTATCATATTCTTTTACAAAGTCATATGCATGCCCGATGTTAGCGTAATTAAACTAAGATCGATTTAAGCTGACTGTGCAATTCAATTGAAGCCATTCTACTTGCGTGTTTAACCAAGGCGGATATATCAAATAGCCCTTGGTGCGTTCGAGCTCGGCCTCACGAGGCAGAACCTTCTCATTAAATCCTCTCTTCTCTTCTCTTCTCTTCTCTTCTCTTCTCTTCTCTTCTCTTCGTTCATGTTTATTTGTCACACTCAACAGGGATACAAATGAAATTCAGTCACCACTGATTTCACTGAGTTTAAATATACTGCAATCATACAGAACGCACAGTAATACGGTGAAACTAGATTCTTATTAAGTATAGCCTAAATATTGCCAGGCAGGCGCTAAAGGTGATTAGCTATAACAATCAACCTGTTGAATTATGGGAGAGTAGCTGTGGACAATAAGAAGGTTTTCCCTTTGCCCATAAACTTACAGATAGGCTACATGCGCTGTCCTGCATGTCAAGGCAACACGTAACTTAATGTAAGTGAAGGTTTTCCGATCATGCCTCTTTCCTGAATTTAACTATAACTTCTTGGTTTAATAATGTGTATCATATTTTGGTAACTATGACACAAAAGTCACTTAAATGTTTGTTTGTCGAGTGAACTGGCCACACGTACGCGTTTTTCCATCCTTTGAATGCCTCGGAACGTGGTCTCATTGCCTTGCAAAGAAACTGTATGTAACAGTCATGTTTGTCTGTTGGATGTTTGTCTGTTTTATATCTTTATTTGTTGACGCTTGTTAAACAACAGTTGTTTTACCGACAGCACTGTTAGTCCATTTTCGGTTAAAAGAGAACGTTTAAAATGCCTCTCAGTAATTCATAATGCCTCTTTTCGAATCAGCGAGAAATTTCCTGATATCTGTGTGAAATAATTGCATCGTATAATGTGCTTTGCTTACGCTCAAGCGTATAATTATGGATCTGAGAGCACACGTCGTTAGAAATGGTCATTAAAATTCAGAAAACTTGAAATTGCTTTAACTTTGTGAAATTTTGCGGTTGCTTGCCTTAGTTCTTGCGTGAACGAGAATACAGGCTATCCCTGACATCCCTTTTCAAACCATAGTTTAAATGGTTTCGTGGTGTTTTTGGAGTACGTTTCGCCAGCTCTTCAAGAGCTGTTACCTCTTCAAGTGAATCGCCTTGACGCGGTGTAGAGCCTTTGGTTTGCAATGATCTTGCATTGTCATTTTACGTAATGGGTTTACTGTCAGATTGCTTTTTAAAATGCCATGCCATCCCATCTACGTCTTATCTTTTCATATATAAGTAGAATATAGTTCCATCTGTCTGACAGGGATAATCCTGTGTTGTTTGTTCATGAGTATTATGCTCAACTGGCTGCGAAGAGTAGTGAGTAGCTTCAGTAGCTTAAGTGAAAAGCAAACATTTTGAGCTGGCTACCATATTTGTTCATATTTGTACATTTGTTCTCTTCCTTATCACCCCACCCCTGTTTTGTTTTTTGACTGAAAAAAAAATTGCCAAGAATCCACAACTTATAGGGGAAAAAAACACCCAAAAAACTAGTGAACTAGTAGTGCATGTTACCTGTGAAAATTGAACTTTGTATTTGTGTGTGTATGTGTGTGTGCGTGTGTGTTTGTATATCTATTTGTTTGAGAGAGAGAGCGAGGGAGAGAGTTGGCATGTGACCAGGCTCTTGCTTTCTTTCTTTGATTTCAGACTGGTAGACATAGAAGCAGTCTGAATTAGGGGCAGACTAATCTGGCCCCACAATGGCTGAATGAAATCATTAAAGTAATCCCCGTGTGTCTCGGTACGGACTGGAGACCACCCATCCTGAATGGGTCACTGAGTGTCGGAGAGCTGTCACCCCGAGGAGCCTGAATGGCTGCCTGAATGGGCCAATTTTGCAGAACAAAGACTTGTGACTTAAATTTGGGGTACATTTGGGCTCTCTCTGTAGGTGTGGTAGCATTGGGCATTGCCTAATATGAGCTGTAGTTATAGAACAGTTGTAACGCAATATTTCAATTATAGGTTTTGCGATAATGGCTACATTTAAATGTAGACCTACCATTTAAAAAAGTTTAAATAAGCAATGTTAGAAATAAATAAGGCCAAAGGGTGATATCTGATCTGAATAGGCTTTGTTTTGTATGAATGGCCCTCCTGATTATTTAGAAGATGAAGGAAGACACAGAAACAACAGACAGTTCTTTAAAGCAAAACACATGTAATCTATGATCTACTTTCTGGCACTGGCAAAGTTTGTGTGTGTGTGTGTGTGTGTGTGTGTGCATGCAGATGTGTGTGCGTGTGTCTTTCATTTGTGCATATCTCTTGCCCTTCTGTTTCCCCTCTCTCTCTCTCTCTCTCTCTCTCTCTCTCTCTCTCTCTCTCTCTCTCCCTCTCCCCTCTGCACTCTTTGTGTCTATGTGTTTAGTAGTGATTACAGGATTGCAGGTACTTGAAAAACAAAACCAAAAAAAAAAAAAAAACAATTGTGGTCAACTGAGATTATGAGTGTTGTGATACGTAAGCCTGCAGTTTTCTGCTCACTTCCTGAGTCTATGAGCAATTGGTGAAGTGTAACACCAAGGTCAGATTATTCTGTTGCCTGGGTTACTCTTTAAACCTGCTTGGAAAGATTGGAAAGATGCCACCCTGCATTCATCCTCAATGCTAGTCATTTCTCAAGCATGAGACAGCCACAGCCTACAGTTGTACAGTCAAGGGAGAAGTGTGTGTGTGTGTGCGCGTGTGTGCGTGTGTATGTAGGTGAATAAACAGTCATTTACATCATGGGTGTACGCCAATGGGTGTATGTTAGCATGACAGAGTATTGTCACTCGGATTCAACCTGAATTCTGATTTACCCACCCTTACATGTTATGTAACTACTTTCATGTCTTTTATGCTTTATCCACACAAATGATCATTTCAGTCCTTGAGTATCAAAGATATTTTAAAATATTTTGTGGGTTTGTGGGCATCTCGGGTGGCTATGTTGGGGGCGGGTGGGGGTGAAATCTGTAGAGGGAGTAGTAAGCAGAGACAGGGAATTTTGATTTGATGATGATTTTGAATCTCTTGCTACTGGGGGGCAGGGGGGTGTCATACACTAATTTTAAGTTTGTCAGCAGGGGAGGTCTCTGCATAGTAATTAGCCCGTTGAATCTGTTAACCTCCCTCTGTGCACCAGCACAATGGTCTGCCCAACAGTACATGCGTGTGTGTGTGTGTGTGTGAGTGTGTGTGTGTGTGTGAGTGTTTGTGTGTGAGAACATAAGAGAGGCACAGCAGAGAGAGAACATGTACTGTGTTTGTGAAGTGATACCAAACGAACACAGCTGTGAGTGGGACATGTAACAGGAAAAGAAAAAAAGAAGAGAAGGCTGGTTGACCATCAGTAATCCTTAGTTAGCCTGATTCGATTATAACATGACCATTACATCACTTGACCATTGATAGTTTCACTGGCAGAAAGTTTGGAAACAATACAACATCACAAAACAAATGGGCTTCTCTGAGGCTGCCTGTGAAACATAAATTCTTAGAGGGCTTATGACAATGTCGTAAATACTGCTCACACTCTCTCTCTCTCTCTCTCTCTCTCTCTCTCTCTCACAGACACACTCCCATTTCCCATCTCCCAGTGTGGTAATCTTATAAGGCGTCGCTTGTCTGGGTCACATTCTCAGGCAATGATGAGGGAGGTGGACATTCATAGTTGATTTAGTGCCAAGGAAACATGCTCATAAATCTGACTTCTCTTGTTTTCACACACACACACACACACACACACACACACACACACACACACACACACACACACACACACACACACACACACACACAGGGACTTATAAACATCACCATACCTTAAATCCATTTAAAAAAGCTCATTTGATGGCCTATTGTTATTGAAATTTGTCTGCTTGTTATGTACCTGAGTGTGTGAGTATGTATGGACAGTGTGTTTCAGTCTCCATAGCTGAAAGAAGGGGCAAGCTAGGTGCCAGATAAGACTTTGACTCTCCTTAGGCCTCCTGTGTCTTTGGCATTGTTAAGGACATAGCTTTAAGGGTGGAGCTCTTCCCTTACAATAAGCGGGACATTTTGTCGAAAGCCTAAACACCCCCCACCCCCACACACACACACACACATAAACTCTTACGTTCTGAAACCATACATATATAATACACAGACACATTTTGAAGAGGACCTTTGCTGTTCTAAAACACACAAAACACACATGTATATACACACATGCATGCATACATACATACATACATACATACATACACATGCGCAGTCACAGACACAGACACAGACACACACACACACACACACACACACAGTCTAAGAGTTTGCTGAGAATGTTCTGTAGCTAGATGAGTGTGGGAAATTATGTGGTTTGCATGTAGAGGCCTCAGCACACTACTGACCCTTGTAGAGGGACAATGATGAAGCTACACCCTGGAGACTTCATACTCAAAATAACACAAACATCTTTTATATCCGTCTAAACAAATACACAGATGGCAAGAACATCTTTAGCTCAGTGCTGGTCATGGGTTATGGGTCTAACTAAAGCCTTTATGTATCGCATGGATTTCTGGATATCTTACTGACAAATGAAAAAAAAAAAAAAAAAAAAGGAATTATCACAGAGAGGGGGGGGGGGGGGGGGGGGGTTTAGGCCTGTGCTTGGGAAACCTCATGGACAACCTAATTTTAATTCTTAACTCCCAGTTCATTTACTTTACTTTTATTCAAAGACTCTGTTTGTTGTTAGAGATTTTCACTTCAGTTCACGTCAAAGAAGTCCTTTTCTACATATTATTATAAAATTCACAAAATTCACATTGACTTTTTTTCTTTTTTAAACCATATGTTCATATGGATTTTTGACCTCTCAACCCTAATCCATGGTCCCTGTGTACATTCTAACATAAATGAGCTCAGCCAACCCTATATTTGAGCTTGCTTAGCTTTTCTTTTTCTCACTTGTAGTCCAGAATTCAGCTTACTCTTGCTGTGAATTTGAGACCAGAGGCCTGTGAAATGCCATCTGTGTAACAGAGGCATATGAAGGGTCTTCTGGGCTAAAGGTGAGGTATTTTCCACCTCTGTGGCTTGCTCTTCTTTGACTGCGTGCTGGTTAATTTGCTCTGGAAGTTTGTCACAGGCAAAGTTATCTGGACAGAGCCAGAATTAGTCAGTGACATTACGCCATGGTGCTCATCTCATGCACCATCAAAACTCTCAGCCTCATTAGGGCATAGTTCTAAAATGTGTGTGTGTGTGTGTGTAAGATTGGGTGGACGGGAGAGGAATGTGATGCTGTGTAAGTTTAAATGGGTGCGTGTGATGGATTGAAATATTCTAACAGTTACTTTTATATTTACTTAGGGCTTTAGAGTGAATGTGCATCAATCTGCAGTTGAAGTTAGCATTTGTTTGCTGGATGGTTATATATGCTTGTGTCATTTTAGCCTCTGTTCACATTACACATCATTATTTTGTTGTCTTTAGTGTGGCATCTCTGTGTGAATAGCACACCTGTGTTATGTAATGGCATGGCAGATGGAAAAGCAAACTTGAATGCTTATCCATTGAACTGTATGCAGTACTAATCAATACAGAAGAATTGTGTTTATGTAGATACATGAAACCATGTTCCCGCTGTGAGCTTGACTTGGTAACATGAGCCAGACTGTGTTTCATTGAGTCTCCTTCAAACTGTCAGAAAACAGCCCTGTTTAGACAGAATCAGTGAATAGCACAGCAGACAAGAGTGACGAAGAGTAAAACCACTGTACTGCCTCTGCTTTGAGACAGCTTTCTCCACAGCCGTATGATTAAAAATGCACTTGTACAGTCAGACTTTCAGGGTACATAGCATCTCGTGGTGGTGCCAGCTGGTGACGCTTCTCCTGTGGCCCAGCCCCAGAGGTTCAGTAAAGAGGCAAGCAGAGCGACCCCACTCCACTGGACGCTAATCTTGTATCCTTCCCTCATTAGCCGCGGGGCGGGGGGGGGGGGTGGGGGGAGGGGTTGGTTTGCTCATGTTCCACCAGCACAAGTGGGGCTTCCACAATTAGCACTGTGGATGACATCAAAGTAACATGACCTTAACCTTAATGAATTAAAAAGAAATCTGATTTATTTATTTGATTTTTTTTCTCCCTTTCTTTCTTTATCACTCTTGCTCATGCTGAGGTTTTTAATGTCAGGCTCAATGTAGTGACATGGGAGGTGGTTATCATGACAAGACTCCGCTCCCCCTTTCATTCCAACCTCCCTCTGGCTGCATTATGTTGTGGCAAATTGTGAGACATTTGCAGTGAATAGCCATCAGCAGAAATGGCTAGTAGAAGATTATGAAAGCACACTCTTCTTTCCATCCTTATTTCCTTCATGACACAAAGATTTGAGCAGAAAAAGAAGAGGAGAGGAGGCGCATTTTCACTGTAACTCTGATGTCTTATACCCACTGTGTTAACTGGGTTCCTCTTCCTATCTCAGTCTTTATCTTTCCCTCTGTGCTCTTCTTGCACTTTCTCCCACCTCTGTTCATTCTGAAAATTTGATGTCCATTCAGTGCAGTTAGTTACAAGGAGGCGGGATGGTTATTATTATTTTTCTAATATCAGTGTACCAGGGAAAAAGAGTTTGGAGTAAATGAAAGGGGGTTTGTGTTTGTGTGTGTGTATGCATGCAGAGGAAGGCGAGTCTCTTTCAAAAACAAGGACATGAGAAAGCAGTAGATTAACCCCAGTGACCCCTCTCCCTCTTCTCCCAGTTTCCTGTGGAATGATACGTGCTGTGGGGATAATTTTCCTCCAAATAAATTACAGCCAGTGGGAGAGAAAGAGAGGAGTGAAGAAACATGGTCAGCTTGGGGAATAGGGATGAAAGAAATAGCTAAAATAGCAAGATGTAATTAATGAATTGCTGAACAGGTATGGTATCAAAAGCAAAGATTTCTTTGGTGTTATGAATACCATGGAACTGTTGCCAGTGATTGGGGTGGTTGTACAGATTAAATCAGGTGGGTAACAATGGGGTCTGGCACTAAATTGGAAGTTTACAAGTCAGTGGGCTATCCTGAGCTCAAGAAAATGAGACCAAATGAATTTCAGCTTCCTTTGATGTTGTCTGATATCAGCACATTAATGACATCTAGCCTTTTGTCTGAATACCAGGCCAGCTTGTCGAGAACTTGGAAATAGCACAGTAATGGAAAACAAAGGTATCATTTGAATGGATGTCAGCATTCTTAGAACCTCTTTCTCTCTGTCATTCATCCTAAGCACCTGGCAGAAGTACAAGTTCTAGTCTGCTTTATGGATAAGAACCAGCACAACCTTTGCAAAATGAAGGTCAAGAACAAGTAATTGTTGAAACACATTAAGTACTTCACAAGAGTGCAGGTTTACATTACATGAAGGAAATATAAATCATAAATTCCCTGAGAATTAGCATCTTTAAATTCTATAGCAACCTTCTTTAAAAGGTTTCTTGGCAGTGTTTGAAGCTTCTGAGTACTGTTATCTGAGGAATGAAGGCTTTTGTAATCTTGTTTGTTTGTCTCCCTTTGTTTTCTTTCCTTAGAAGACAGATGTTGTGCCAGAGTGCCAGAGTGATGACGCACAGGTGGAGTACCACACTGATTTGGGCTGTCATTGTCCTTAGCCCCTGCTCCATAGCCGTTGGAAACATTGTCTATCACGTGCCTGAAGAGCAGCCACCCAACACATTGATTGGCAGTTTAGCAGCTGACCAAGGTCTGCCTGACTCAGGTCACTTGTACAAGCTGGAGGTGGGAGCTCCTTACCTTCGGGTGGATGGTAAGACAGGCGACATCTACACCACAGAGATTCCCATTGACCGTGAGACTCTAAAGGACTGCCGTGATCTGTTTGAGGGTGATCCATGCATTCTGGAGTTTGAGGTGTCCATCACTGACCTTATTAAGAGTTCAGGGCCACGGCTGATTGAGGGCTCCATTCATATCCAAGATGTGAACGACAACACACCTCAGTTTGCCTCGCCCATTCTTTCACTTGCCATCCCTGAGAACACACACGTGGGGGCACTCTTCTCCATTCCCATGGCTACTGACAAGGACGCAGGGGAGAATGGAATTGCTGACTACTCCCTAACCACTGGGCCGGATGCTGCCAACCTCTTCAGTCTTCAGGTGGCACAAGACTCAGACGAGAAGCTTCCCCAACTTATTGTGCTCGGAAACCTTGATCGTGAACAGAGGGACTCTTATGACCTCAACATTAAGGTGGTTGATGGTGGCAAGCCACCTCGTTACAGCAGTGCCCTCCTTAGAGTCACTATCACTGATGCCAATGACAACGTGCCCAAGTTTGAAAGGTCACATTATGAGGGCGAGCTGTCTGAGAACAGCCCAGTGGGTCACTCCATTCTACAGGTATGTGAGTTCACCAGCACACTTTATGTCTATCATGAATGTCATAGTAGTGTTGATTTTTGATCAGATCTAGGTGCTGTGATACATATCCCAGATGAGTAAAGAGAATTAGCTTCTTCTTGGAGTCATAAAAATCACATATCACATGCAACGTTGTGAAAGAGTGAGTTATAGAGAGTGTAAGTTTTGAAGGTTAAAAAGAGATGTATGATGCCCTGGCTACAAAGTGCCAACAGTTCCCCCCAAAATGCAACCTGGTGGGAACTCTTGCTAAGGGAGGCTGTTTTCTCACTGGTCCTCTAACGCTATCCCCATACAACAGAGGTTAAGGTTAAGGAAACTGGAAATCAAATCATATTTTCCTTGGTAGTCAATTTCTTTCCTTACCACTTCTAAACACCAGCTTTACAAAGCTGTAGTGAAGTATTGACGAACCATGTGGATTGCATATTGAATTGCTGTGCAAACACAGGCATGTCTAAGATTAGGCCAGCCAGTGGAAGCTTTCCAAGAGCAATTTGAGGCAAGTGTCCAGGCATAAAATTGTTTTAAAAACCGTTAATCCTCTAATTCAACAATTAATCTGTACAAGCTAAATTTTCTGAACGAACATATCACTCTTCTTTTCTTTCTTTCTTAAAATGTTAAATGATGGCAATAGAAAATGGGTGTCAGTGGTATTATGAATGCATATTTACTTATTTATTTATTGGGTCAGAAGTGTTGATGAAGAACTTGGGCGTGTTCAGAGGAAAGCTCTTCACACTGAATGATGAAATGAATTCCCAGTTTGTGTAGGGGATGAAATGAAGTGACTCATACAGAGCAATAATAACATAAGCCCCATGAATAATCTTAGAACTGCCTCAGATTAAGCATTTGCTCTCTGATGCACCGGCTAAGGCACCAGTCTAATGCAGCCTTATACAGAAGCGGAAAGAGTGCTGATGTTGGCAGAAATTATGTTGTTCATTACATTTTTAGGGTTGTTAGATTCTTAATGTTCTTGTTTACGTCTGGTTCAGATAGTAGGTATATGCCACCTGTCTTTAAGATCTAAATGGCGCACAAAATAGAGGTGACAACCCATTTTATGAGTGCTCTCATAGTATCTAGTGGCATTATAGAGTTCCTGTACAGAACAGCTTTCTTTAAAAATGCGTATGGTTTACTTGTGATTAGTTTGTGAGTTGGCTTGGGACTGTATTGATACTGTTCATTTGAAAAGAATAGGCTATATAATATATTGTTCCCTGATTCAGTCACTCTAAGTTAGTTATATAGATAATCCCCCCTTTTGGTGATAAATCTGCAATTTTATTTAAAAGTTAAAAAAAAAAGATACTCCTTCTCTGGAGTTGTGGATAAACGATATTTACTATTTTTCCTTACTGATTTATCAATTAGCTTAATGCAGTTGCGGGATGGGCTCTTAGGGACTTCTCTGGACATGTGAAGCTAATTTTTGGCAGGGAGCACAAACTGTTGGCCAGTACAATCTGTCGCTTCTGATTGGCTCCTGGTTGTCCTGAACCCCTCCAAAGACAAAACAAGTGTGTTTCAATTATGTGAATAGTATGAAGAATGTCCTGTCTCGTTTATTTACTCAATGTCAATGATGTAATTGACAGCCACTGTTGTTGTGTATTCTGATCCCTTGAATGTTGAAAGGAACAATACTGACACTACTATTACCAAAGTAGAAAGATGGTGTCTAAAGGGACCTAACCCCTTCAAAGGTTGCAAAGTTTAGCATCTCTGCTCTTCAGCTAAATAAATGATGAGTTTTGGTTTGTTGTTCAGTGCTAAAGCTCATCTATTATGTGTTGTGCTGCACTAGGTGAAAGCCAATGACTCAGACATGGGGCCCAATGGAGAGGTGACCTATAGTCTGCACCAGGCAACATCCACTGTCCAGAGGCTCCTCAGCATTGACCGCAACACAGGCACCATCTATGTCAAAGGCTTGGTGGACCGTGAGGAGGTCAACCTGCTCAAGTTTTATGTCCAGGCAAAGGATAATGGACCCCAGCCCAAGAGCTCCAGGACACTTGTGACTATCTCTGTAAAGGATCAAAATGACAATGCTCCAGCCATCAGAATCCGTGGCATTGGCTTGGTGACACATGAGGATGGTGTAGCCAACATTTCAGAGGACATGCCTGTTGGGACAGCTGTTGCCCTGGTTGAAGTTTCAGACCGTGATGAAGGTGAGAACGCAGTGGTAACCTGTGTGGTTGCAGGAGATGTCCCGTTCCAGCTCCAGTCTGCCAGTGATGCTGGAAATGACCGCAAGAGGAAGTACTTTCTGAAGACGACAACTCCACTGGACTATGAGCGGATCAAAGACTACAGAATTGAGATTGTAGCTGTGGATTCAGGAAATCCGGCTTTGTCTAGCACAAACTCTTTGAAGGTCCAGGTAACAGATATGAATGATAACGCCCCAGTTTTTTCTCCCACACTGTTTGAGGTTGACTTTCCAGAGGAGAACCAACCTGGTGACAAAGTGCTTGATGTTGTTGCCACTGATGCTGACAGTGGCACTAATGCTGAACTAACATACAGCATCATCTTGGACTCTACCATTACAGGACTGTTTGAAATAGACCCCAACACAGGGGAGGTCCGTGTGCTGAACCAACTGGACCGAGAGCAAAATAGCCGCTATAAGTTCCATGTTGCAGCAACAGACAAGGGTGTGCCAAGCTTGAGAGGAACAGCCACAGTAGTGGTCCGAGTACTGGACCGAAATGACAATGACCCCAAATTTATGTTGAATGGCTACAGCTTCTCTGTCCTTGAGAACATGCCACCGCTCAGCCCTGTTGGCATGGTAACAGTTATGGATCTAGATGAGGGTGAGAATGCTCATGTTCATCTGTCAGTAGAACCTGATAATGGCAAATTTATGATCCAGAATGGCACAGGCACCATCCTGTCCAGCATCTCCTTTGACCGTGAGAAGGAGAGCACTTATACATTTAGACTCAAAGCTGTTGATGGGGGTGACCCACCACGTTCATCCTATGTTGGAATCACTATCAATGTCCTGGATGAAAATGACAATGCTCCTTATGTCACAAAGCCATCAAACTCCACCTACAAATTCTTGCAACCCCAAGATAACCTAGAAACTCATGTGGAGAGAGTAGAGGCTGAGGACATAGACAGTGGGCTAAATGCTGAGCTTCAATACAGCATTATCGGGGGCAATCCCCATGGCCTGTTTCGCATCTCTTCCACTGATGGAGAGATCACACTGGCCAAAGAATTTGACCGCAAGCACAATGGCCTCCATCGCTTAGTAGTGAAAGTCAGTGACAAGGGTAAACCTCCACGCCACACAACAGCGCTGGTACACATCTTTGTCAATGACACCATGGGTAATGTGACCTTGATTGAGTCTCTGGTAGGCCACAGTCTCTACACGCCACTAGACACTGATATCGCTGGGGACCCTGACTATGTGCGGGCCCAACCCAGCAATATCATCTATGGAATTTTGGCAGGCGCTGCTGGGGTCATCATGGTCTTTGTGGTTGTTGTGGTCGTTAGACGCTATTTGCAGAAGAAGGCCAAGAGTGGTTACCAGGCAGGCAAGAAGGAGACCAAAGATCTCTATACCCCAAAGCAGGGACCTAAGAGCAGTAAAGGAAAAAAGGGAAAGAAGAACAAGGCTCCTAAACCGGCAAAACCCTTGGAGGAGGATGAGGAGGCCAGCCTTCAGAAAGGTCTTAAATTCAATCTGATGAATGACAGTGTCAATGACAGCCCTAGAATCCATTTGCCACTCAACTACCCTCCGGGGAGCCCTGACTTGGGCCGTCACTACCGTTCCAACTCTCCCCTGCCCTCTATCCAACTTCAGCCTCAATCACCCTCTGCCTCAAAGAAGCACCAGGCTGTACAGGACCTGCCTGCAACCAACACCTTTGTGGGAACAGGGGACAACAACTCGACAGGTTCTGACCAGTATTCGGATTACAGCTACAAGGGCAACCCTCAGAAATACAACAGCAAACAGGTAGGAGACCATTTTATCTACAACCATCACCACATAACATGGACTGATGGGATGTATTAGGGTTTGGGACTGAATGAGAAACCAAAGCTGCACTGATCACCACAAAGCAAGCTCTGTCAAATGGGGCTTGTCTTTTTTGTTTGGTGTATTTCTATGTTTATTTATGTTCACTGACACTCTTAATTGTACACATCTTGGAAGGAAAAATAGTTTTAAGATAAAATCACATATCTGTTTCAGTTTCACATGAAGGAACTTGACACTGGCTTAATTTTTTTTTTTTAAATTTATTTATGTTTTTTTTTTTTTTTTCAAAAGGGGCTTCCTTTCTTTGGACTTCATTGCCCCATATAAGCTTATATCAATCTGTTTGAAGTATTTTAAAAAATGATCCTCGTGTATGATCCTCCTTCACACCAGATGTTATGCCTTACAAGACAGTCTTTTGTTCTTAGAACAGCCAGTGATGAGAAACGTGAACAGAAACGTGTTCTGTTACCTTCGATTTTCAGGGATTTGACTGTGTTAGGTAAATTTATTTTGATAGGGATTCTTAGAATTGTTCCATAATTTTGAGTTGTAAAAATTGGCAGGTCAAAAAGATAACTGGCCAAGTCAATGCTGATTTTTGAAAGCACAATTTAAAAAGGGCTCTTTGTGTCTGCGAATTATATATATATATATATATATATATATATATATATATATATATATATATATATATATATATATATATATATATATATATATAGCAACAGCTGTAACTTTAAAAAAACAAAACAGGATTTTAATTACTGCGTTTCCATTTTCCGAGGCTAAAATAAAATATTTTCACAGAATAATACCAGGTAAACCCCTCCCATCCCCTGGCCTCCACAAACTGAGAGTGCCTTATATTATCTGATGTGCGTATGTGGTAACATTTAGCACCATCTTACAATTGGTTTCCAAGAGTTATGGACTCTGGAGTTTTGGCCAACTAGTGCACAATGTCACTGCCACTGTGAATTGAGAGGTTTAAGAGGGATGAAAAAAGACAGATAAAAGAAAAGCTCACAATGCACATATGTATATATGTGCATTGATGAGTTTTGTTATACTATACTGTGTTGTTTCATAGAGTAAACCAAAAATAGTGCACCTCTGTATTTACATTTGTTGAGGACTTTAGAGACAATCGTACGTTCATTGTTATGCAAGTTGTACATTGCCAATTACAATGTATTTCTTACTGTTTTTTCTTTGTTTACTTTTTGATTTTCTCATGTGTGCTTTTTATGGAGCATCTAAGGGCTGCTTAAGTCAGTACAGTTTTCAGTTACAGTTCCCCTCAACTTGCTTCACCTCAAACACTAATCCTGTGTGCTCACAGGCAGGGTTCAGTAGCCAACCAGCTAAATCTAATTTTCCATATAGAAATGATGTTTTTTTTTGTTTTGGTTTTTTTTGGCAATCCACTACGAAGACACTCCTTGCTGTGTCCGTAACCATTCATCTCTTGAGTAGTCCTGCACAGCTTGTCTGGCACGTTGAAGTGTAAGAAGTATGTGTTAGAAGCTAACACCAGCATGGTTCTCATATTGCGAGTGATAATCTTCTGTCTCATTCAGCCAGAGGGAGGTTGAGTTTAATAGATAAATGTAATTGAGCATGCCCTGCAGCCTAGTGACATTGGCTTGCCTCAAATGCGCTTGTTCAATACGATCTCCTCTGTTATGTGTTGACTGTGTGTATCATCTGTGAGTGTAACTGTAATTTAAGGCTGTAGCCATTCCCCCGTTTCATCGTGCGTTCAGTGTTGCTTTGATTTATTTTCATTTGTTTTTTGCTTTGGTTCTTTAGTGTTAATCATTTATTTGCAATAATGTATCTTGCTTCTTTTGGATATTTTTGTTTTTATAATGAAAGCAAATTTTATTTCAATAAAAAAAACCTTGTAAAAACATTCAAATTCAGATCTGGTTGTGCATTCAATGGTTTGGTGTCAGCAGCCATAAAACATGGGGATCATATTTATCCTCCAAAGGGACATGAATTCTCAAGGTACAGTATTATACTTTTCATTTGTGCTTACATTTTTTTGATCACAACATTACATTGTCAAGTCATTTCGCGAGTGAAAATTGCCTTGTTTATTTTTACAATAACTAACGCTTAAAACATATTTCCATGTTGAGGCCAAACAGCTTCTTTTTCTCAAGGCTGATTTATCTACATTAAACGCGTACATCTGTTCATTCAAACCTGCTATATATTTTTTGTTTGTTTGTTTTTCTTAGCAGATAAAGAATAGTCTGTGCTGTTTCACTTTTGACACAGTCTTCTTGTTTAACAGTGGATGTAGTGAGTTACATACCCCCCGCCCATTTCCCCCTCCCAAGAACCATATTTTCTCTACTTCTTTACTTATGACATTTATGATGTGACTCCATTACAACTCAACCAACCTGAAGGAGTCCCGCCTACAGTCAACATGACTTCACAACATCCTGTTTTTGTGAGTTCTGTGTGTGTTCTTGTTTTTTATGTCATCCATGTCAATCATGACAGCTACATTCACATTCCAGAAGGAACTGAGTGGAGGGACAATTCAGACAAGTCTGAACAGCTCTTCAGATGGAGAGAAAGGTGTGCCAGTACAAGCAGTGTCACATAGGGTCTCCAGCGTAGCCACTCTTGAAAGGCGAGTTCAAGGGAAGGTTCCAGGAGACCTTGTTCCATTTGGATACGATTTGATTGGCTCCTTGTATGCCCGCGGCTCATCTGGCTCCTTAAACACACATGGATGCGCGCAGGCACACACGCACACACACACACTCACATTTGCCCCTTTCTGACCATTGAAATTCTGATAGCATCCACCCTTCTTAAGAGCCGCCAATTCTGCCCTCAGCTTACGCTGTTGTCATGGAAACGGAATGACCAGTGTGTGTGTGTTGTGTGCTGACTCACAGCCTCTGTGGTGCAGGTGGGAGAGAAAGACAGAGCAAGGGAGGGAGGCAACATGGGAGCAGGAAGGAGAAAACGAGACAGGGGGCGTCAATACACAGATTTAAGGGGTGGGGGGTAGGCATATCAGTATGCCGGTCCACTTCAATCTTTCATGTTCCCTAGATTCCATTCCTTTGCACTCCACATCCAACCCTACACCTCATACACCATCTATTTATTTATTCATTCGTGAGCCCCCTTTTTTTTCTCCCCGGCTTGCTTTTCAGAGATGCTCCAACGCGGCAAAACCCTTGTCATGTCTAAATCGCTGCCCTGTAATGTGCCCATCAGTGCATCTCATGAAAATGAAATGCGGAGGGTGGGGGCAGTCATCCAAACTCTCTGTACTTTTTAGGAGGAGACATAGAGAGAGAAGGAAGAAAGAAAGAGAGAGAGAGAGAGAGAGAGAGAGAGAGAAAGAAAGTACTGTACCTTGAGCTTTTATTGTCCCATGGGCTCTGCTGTCAAAATTTAAAAAAAAAAAAAAATGGATACTATAGTCTTAATGTAGCTGTACGCACATCAGATAATGTTTCCTGGTGTCATGCATGGACCTGTGTGTGTGTGTGGGGGGGGGGGGGGGGGGGGGTGGGGGGTTGCTTTGTATATTCTTTAGCATAATATCCATGTATCTTTCTGCATTATTATTGTGCCTCTTAACAGACTAACCCTTGCCTGATTGAAGTTACGTAGAGACTCTGTCATGCTGAAGTGGTGATAGATTATCCCTGATGTTGATGTGCACACAGATGCATCAGACAGCTACTTGTTCTGCTACAAGGCCTGCTGTCCTATTCTACCTTCCACATTCTTTCTTTCTTTCTCTCTTTCTTTCTTTCTTTCTTTCTTTCTTTCTTTCTTTCTTTCTTTCTTTCTTTCTTTCTTTCTTTCTTTCTTTCTTTCATTCTTTGATGTTGTGGGTGCAAAGGAGCTGAAAACATAATAACATGTTCGAAAGGCAAAAAGAAGGAGAGAGCAGGGGAGGTGGTCTTTTTAGCATCATGAGGGAGTGCTGTGAAATGGGTTGTAGAGAGCCAAACAATGGAGAACACTTCCCGTATGTACCTCATAGCTATTTGCATCCGTGATATGTGACAATGTATGTTTATTTCAGAGAATATTTAATATCCTTTTTCTCTTTCTTTTCCTATTTTTGTATATCTCTTTCTCCATTTACTTGCCCCCTGCTTTCCTTTCACATTTGCCTCTCCCTTTATGTCTCTCTCTCTCTCTCTCCCTCTCTCTCTCACCCCGCTCTATCAGTGTATGATATGGGCAGGGCTGCATGACTTCAAATCATACAGTGAGGCTGAAAGTCCATTATGGAAATCAGCTCTGTCTAACACACCCTGAACTTTGGCCATGTCAGGTGACTGTGGCTCTGTGGTGTTCAGGAGAGGCATAAGAACCCTCCGTCACCACGGTTTGCCGAATAGAGCGGAAGAAGGCTGGTGTGCAGTTGTGACTCATCTGCGGAGAAAAAAAAAAAAAAGCTGTTGGGAGAAATGTAGGGAAATTGTGAAAGGAGTGATTTAAAAAGTGCAAAATGCTTTTAGAAAGAAGCATGGAATAACAAGAGGCTGCTGCGTTGCATTATTCATGTGTTGTCGTTGACAACACAGAGCTAATTAAAATGAAAAGGCAGCTAATTTTTGGAGGAAGCAGCATAACGATAATGGACTGACACCCCCCCCCCCCCCCACCCCACCCCCCCCCCCCCATCCGCTCTCTCTCCTTTATTTGCTTATTTATGTTTTCCGTCTTACCAGACACGTTTGATGAGATGGAGAATCATTAACTTGGCAGTGGGGCACAATTGCGTGAGCAGCCATAAGGTATATAGCCACTAGTATCTTTTGTTCGCGTGTGTCATAAGAGAAGATTGCAGCACTTTGAACAGACCTGTGAGCCATGTAGTTAAATTAGATCTGCCCTTTAGTGTCTGCCACTTTTTTTTTTTTTTTTTTTTTTAAGAACAGCAATCCGCCCAGCACAGCAAACAGGACATTTGATGTCCTGGCTATATTGTCTTATGGGTTATTTGAGTGTTTAAAGATACAAATAGATATAGATATAGATATAGATATAGATATAGATATAGATATATCTGTCTATCACTCGGCTACTGTTACCACAGTACCACAGCTACACTCAGTTTTTCATTCCCTATTAATGGAGGATTTAATGGAACAGTGTAATAATCTGTCAAAATCTGCATCATTACTAGCGTCTGTGGTTGTGTTTTTAGGACCCAGCTTTTCCCCTGCTTGTTAAGTCCCTGGTCTGTTCAGCCTATCCTTGCTGGGTGTATAACTTTCTTTTTTTTTCAACAGTGGCCTATGCCTGTTTAGACATGCCCTACAGGGGGCTAATGCTCTGAATGACAGTGACAGGCCAGGGGATGGGCAGTTCACAAACACACACACACACACACACACACACACACACACACAAAGGAATGTTTTATTGTCCTTTAATCCGAAAATTCCTAGGAGTGCAAATCACTCAGCACGGGAACATTAGTTCAGCTCTGTGATGGGCGCATGTGTGCGTATGCATTCAAGCATGTGCAGCGGCCCATCCTGGCCTGGGGGACGAGACGAGGGGAGAGTATTCACACAGGTGAATGCCAGTATACAAAGACTCGCTGTGTTTTCTTTTTCCCTTGTCACTCATGTAGTCTTCCATCTAACATTATAGAGATGCCCTCTAGGCCCCTGTCATGAACCAGGATCAAGGTCAGGGATATTAGCCCATATTTAGTGCCATTATCAAAACTACTTGAGCCTATGTGAGGATGGTCATTTGCTATGCTCTGCTCTATGCTTTGTTCGAAAAAATCTTGTGGAGTGTCAAGGAACGGCCTCTTTGATTTTTGAGGCACCATGTCTGGCTATACGTGTTTGAATGTCTCTCCGGGGCATATTTGTCCATTTACTTTAATGGACCGTTATTAGCAATTAGCATTAGCATGCTCAGGCATGCTGCCTTAACCATGCCTTTGAGGGTATTTTGAAGCGCCGACTTTACTGTCAAGCACAGTTATGTGAGAGCATAAAAAAAGGGAAAACGGACAGATTATTTGGCTTTGGTGCTTTGACCCTGTTGTAATAAGGGGCACGAATCTATGTATCTTCCACCTCCGTACAGGCTCTCTTCTTATCACAAACCCCCACCCCCCCTTCTCTGACTGTCACTTTCTTCCTGTGGGCTGTCAGTGTGTTTGGGTGACGTGTGGTCTTCGACATGGTGACTGCACTCTTTTGCTGTTACTGCGACTCCACTCCTCTGTTTCCCCTGAGGCCTAGCCACACATACTCTCGTTGTCAGCTAACATCTGCTGAGATTATGCCACACTCTCACACATAGACAAACTCACACATACCCACGCACGTACACACACGCACGTGCACACACACACGCACGCGTGCACGCGCACACACACACACACACACACACACACACACACACACACACACGCACAGGCACAAATGAGCATCCCCATAATCATAATAATTAACGAGGAATCCAGTCAAGGCCGCAAAGCCTGTAGAACCCAACCATTTTGGCATTTTAGGACAATTTCCACGAAAGAAGTAGGATGAGAGAGGGAAAAGGTTATCTGTCCATGAAGAGGCATAGTGCCTCATGCTAATTACAGAGATGTATACATACAGAGAGGATGTGTACAGCCAATTGTAGCTCTCTGCATGACTGCACATTCCTGTTGCCTTATAAAGAATTCTCTCTCTTTCTCTTTTTCTCTCTCTCCCTCTCGCTGTCTCTCTCTCCTTCTTCCTCTGGCTTTTTCTCTCTCCTTTGTGTTCACGCTCCGCTTTTAATCTGCTGGAGAGAGCGAGTGACTCGTACATGGATTTAATTAGCGTGCTGGGACAGCGGAGAGTTGGAGCTGTGAATCAGAGGAGACAGACGGAGTGAGAGAAAGAAAGACACAGAGCGGGAGAAAAAGAGAGAGTGAATGAGTGTGAACTTCGCTGGCTCTGCTGTTCAGTCACCCAGCAAGACTGGCCAACCCATGCTGTCATATTTCCCACTTAATTGATTGTTTCTCCCACTCTGGGCAAATGGACAATCAGCAATACACACACGTCCACATGGGCTGATGACCTGGGACACACACACACACGTGCGTACACACACGTACGTACACACAGATGCGCGCGCACAAACACACACACACACACACACATACACGCAGGGAAGCACACATAAACAAGCTGCTGATTTGTGGCGCACAATCACACTGATGTTAACAGCCATTCAAACAAAATCACAAGCTCTGAGAGCCAAATGCAAACATATACACATGTGAATTCATTTACATACACATACACAAACATACACACACACACACACACACACACGCGCGCGCGCGCGCGCTCTTAGTGACCAACATGCACTTCCGCATACACAAATCATAGCACTCCTTGAATGCATATGGATGAAACGATGAAATCCAATGAAGCCCAACTGGACAGCACTGTCAGTTCTGTTTAGTGCTGCCATGTCGGCTCCTACAGTTACAGAATGCAGAGCTGTAATTAATGCCAGCCACAGCAGCCGTTGATTCTGACTGAGCCAAAATGGACGGAAGACATCTTGGCTTGTGTTTGGTTCTGGAATGGTAATCGGCATAGAAAGGACAGAACTGGAACAGATGTTTTCTAACACTTTCTTTTTGTGTGCGCATGCACACACACACACACACACACACACACACACACAAAAAGAAGTCTGACCACATTGAGCTGAAATACATAATTAAGATACTGAACACAGTAACATGTTTTCCAGTGTAAGAGTATACATGAATGGCACACATATAGACAAGGAGCCCTGTTCCAGTCTCTTTCGCTGAAGGTTCTATATATGTAATGGGGTTGTTGTCTTGATGAAATGTCATTGTTAACAATGCCATTTGAGTCTCATTTGAGAAAGTTTTTGGCCTTTGACTGTAGTAGCAGGAACCTGTTAGTACTGCAGGGGTCTGTGCAGAGGGTGTCATGAGGGCTGAGACTGGAAGCAGGTGGCACATCGCTGCTAAGGAGAATACTCATTGACCTGTACTCCACCCTTAACACATGTTGTCTCTCCCTCTCTCTCCCTCTGTCTCTCTGTGTTCATGTGTTTGTGTGTGTGCTTTTATGACTTATGCGTTTATGTGTGTGTGTGTGTGTGTGTGTGTGTGTGTGTGTGTGTGTGTGTGTGTTTGAAACAGACAGAAAAAAAAAGAAAATCTCTTAGCTCTAGGCGAGACAATGTTCCACTTTGCCAGTGGAGCAGGTGGCAAAACAACATAGAGCAGACAGAGCTTCCTTGAAACACACACACACACACACACACACACACACAGATGGACATACATGCACTTCCCCAGACCTCTTGGTTCAGAACTTTGTCCCTGGATGGAATTGAAAATCCCTCTTTTCTTCTGTGTGTCTCATCTAGTGTACAAATAGACATGTACCCACCCACCCAACTACACACACACACACACACACACATACACACACACACACACACACACACACATACACTCTTACCCTTCAGTAATGCTTTTGATTGACATTCCCCAGCACTACGGCCATCCCTACTCAGTAGTTACCTGAGTCTGGGTTGGCAGATCTTGGCACAGTCATTTGTCATGTCTATATTTAACCTACTCCTGTACCGCTCTTGTACCAGTGCCAGTCCTTCCTCTGCCAACTGACCAAACAAGAGACTGGCATGACGAGAGACGACAGAGAGAGAGCTGGTGCAGTTATTACTGAGTGGAGAAAATTGGTCCTCAGTGAGGTCAGGACAGGAGAGTGCCAGTGCTGAGGACTGCTGTGTGATTGTTGTCAGTGGGGGGTCTAAGGGAGAGAGAGGGAATAGCAGGAGGGAGGGAATGGATGTACTGAGCACATGATGGAGGGACTATGGCTTCCTTTGCCCTAGATTTCATTCCCATAGATTTGTGATTGGGGAGAGAGAGAGAGAGAGAAGGAGAGAGGTTATTAGTTCTGCTGATCATTGTGATAATAGTGGTTGTACTCATAGCGGTAGTTGCTGGTGGGTGGTTGTCAAGTGTTGTAGTAGAAACTGGATTATTCTTTATATTTTTAAAGTTTTCGTGGTCTGCATTAGCCCAGTTATTTCACTGTAACACACTGCAATTTTAACAAAGGCATGGATTTTCTGCTCATTAGTAAATGCAGAGGGAGAGGTGAAACTGTGATAAATTTAGTAGTTGAAAAACTAGAATGAGAAACGGATGAGTAAAAAACACTACTGAGATAAAGAGAAGAGGATGAGAGAGGGAAAGAGAGAGAGAGAGAGCACAAGAGCTTGTGGGCAGTTATTGTGATTGAACAAACAGTATCGCTCGCACATCCATTGATCCTTCAATTTATCAATCAATCTTTGCTGGTTCCTGTGGGGCTCCCACTCAACCACACAGCAATACAGATCGACACAAGAAATTGGATCACCTACAGCTACATTTACACACACACACACACACACACACACACACACACACACACGTGGTCACACACGCGTGCATACACACACACATTTTGTGTTTAGCTTTGCCCAATTTTAATATTTTAATATTAAACATTATAATAATGTTTGATCTGAGAGTGCCAATCAGATGAGAGCTCACAGAGGACAGCATAGCCACAGTTTGAATACACAGCAGGTTTTGGTTGTGCAGAAGGGAACTGTGTGACTAGTGGGGGAGAGAGAGAGAGAGAGAGAGAGAGAGAGAGAGAGAGAGAGAGAGAGAGAGAGAGAGAGAGATATGAGTACGAGGTTCAGAGCAGGTCATGCCAGTCCCCTTTTCTTTCAGCTCCATTGGACTGTCCAGCCCTCCGGGCTCTCTCACTCACTCATTGTCTACCGGACATACAGCCTTAACATGACATAACATCACACTCTTTCTCTCACTCCATCTATTTATCCAGTTTCTCACTTTTCCTCTTTTTATTACACTCACCCATTTCCATTATCCATCCATTCATCACTACATCCATCATACCTTCATATATCTGGTTACATGACCCTCATCACTACCACATGCTGGACTGTACTGGAGAACTGTGTGTGTGTGTGTGTGTGTGTGTGTGTGTGTGTGTGTGTGTCCAGTTGTAGGGGCAGGCTTGGGCGGCCAGGCAGAAAATAGACTGACAAGTAAGGGGAGTGTAGCGTGAGATTTTATTAAGGGTTAGGAGAGGGATTTTCAGGAGGATAAACTCCTCTTAAAGGCATTGGGGTCAGAGTATGAAGGGATAGGGAGAAAATAGGGGAGAAATATAGGAGAGAGCAGATGAGAAAAGAGAGGAGAAACACAGGAAAAGAGAGAGGGGGAAGTGTAGTGATGTAGCCTGTGGTTGGTTTTGGAGTGACTGTATTTCTGATGAATTACACACACACACACACACTCACACGCACACATTATCTTCAGGGGTCAACATTTGCAGTTTTCTTTGGGGTGGGATGGGGTGGGGTGCATGTGTGTGTGTGTGTGTGTGTGTGTGTGTGTGTGTGTGTGTGTGCGTGCCCTAGGGTTCCACCGATCAGCAGACTACACTCTTCTCACCCTAATGGAGTGGGTAAGAGGAGGCTGTCCATCTGTTTAATACCAGCAACTCCCTCTGCTCATGCTGTTATCCACACTGTCACCACTGTGTGTGTGTGTATGTGTGTGTGTGTGTGTGTGTGTGTGTGTGTGTGTGTGCGCGCGCATGCATGTGAAGCCTTCGTTTGCATCTGCATCTGTATAAAAAACGAGCTTCAGAAATGACAGTGCATTTTTCTAGAGTCTAGTTATGTAAACACCAAGTCTGCTGTTGCTAATTGATAGTGGCCCACCTGTAGTGTGCACCCCACAATCACACATCTCAGAGCTTTAATGAAGTCTTTCTTCATAATGGTCACGTTAGGTTTTTTTTTTGTTTTGTTTTGTTTTGGTTTGGGTTTTGCCACGTTGTTGTGTTGCTGAGATGGTTAACAGTAACTGTCATTAGTCAAAACACTTGTTATTGAATTATTCTACATAACTAACCAAAAAAAAAAAAAAGTTTTGAGCAGGAGTACTCATCCAAAATGATTTGAGATTTGATTTAAATCTCTTTCACGGCTGGTATGTGGTGGAATTGAACAAATGGCATGAGAGTGTGTCTACTTTGTCCTTCTGAGCTGTGGTCATTTTGACAAGGGGAGAAACTCATAAACCAGCCCACTCTCTTTCCATCCAACTCACAAAAAGAAAAAAAGAACCAAAAAACAAAAAAAAAAAACAGTGAAATAAATAAAAAAGAAAACAAAGCAAAACAAAAGAAAACAAACTTTATTTTATTTATTTTTTTGTACCTCTCTTTGATTTAATATTGCCACCGTGTTGCTCACCTTCAGCTTCCTTTCCTTGCCGCAAACTGTTCGCTTGAGATAACACAATCTTACAGAAAGTAAATAAATAAATAAAAGAGAGAGAGAGAGAGCGAGAGAGAGAGAGAGAGAGAGAGAGAGAGAGAGAGAGAGAGAGAGAGAGAGAGTCAGCATTAAAAAATAAACTTAAAAGCAAACATGAGGTGTTATTTAGCGTCTTTGCTACTTGACCACACATTTTATTTAAAATCATTAGTTGTCATTGAAAGTCAGTATTTTTTTTCCCTTTACCTTCTTTTCAGGAGGGCATAAGTCGTCTCTCTGCATCGTAGATGTACAAGTGATGAATAGCTTCTCTCTCTCTCTCTCTCTCTCTCTCTCTCTCTCTCTCTTTCGACCATGAGGCTGTAGACTGTTTGCATATGCACACAGTGATGTCTCAGTCATCTGTCTGAGAGAAGGTATAATCTATTATGCGGGGGAGAGAGGGAACAGGGCAGAGACTGAGAGAGAGGAGAGGTGTGGGGAAGAATACTGGTTGTATCTTAGCTGCCTGGCTTACCGTATTGCCCCCCCCCCCCCCTCTCTCTCTCTCTCTCTCTCTCTCTCTCTCTCTCTCTCTCTCTCGTTATCTCCCCCTTTTTTCTCAAGGTTAACCTGCTCTTGAAGTGCCATGCAACAGCAGGAAAAGGGGAATGTGGGGGACTACTGGTATAGAAACCAGAATGGCGAATGGCTCCTCTTTTTTTTTTATGGTCTTGAGACCTTGTCAGTCGATTGCCTTTTCCTGTCTGCACCATGTTGATCCTGCTGCTCAGTGGAGAGAGGTCTGGTTTGAAATGACAGTTTCTGGGTCACAACTCACAGCTTCCTCACTTAGTAAAGGTTTCCCCTTCTGAACTGTAAGGTTTATGTGCTATCATGGCCTTAAAGGGTAGAAAAGAGGAAAAGAAGGATTTTTAATTTCCTCTCTCTCTCTCTCTGTCTCTCTCTCAGTCTATCTATCTCTATCTCTATCTGTATCTCTCTCTCTCCCTTAGCTATAATCCTTCAGCATTAAGAAGACTTGAGGACTGAATTTGTGTCTTTGGTTATTTGTCTCTTAATCACTGATATACTTTTTCCTCCTTGGACATAGGCCAAACAGGTCAGAGAGAGAATGAGGGAGCTGGAGAAAAAAAAGAGAGAGAGAGAGAGAGAGAGAGAGAGAGAGAGAGAGAGAGAGAGATGGTAAAGGAGATGTTAATAACCTTTGACATATGGCCTCATTATAACTCTCAGTGCAGTGTTTGTTAGAACTTTTTTTTTTTTTTGGTTGAATATTTAGATTTTTTTTCTTTGTTTTCCCTCAGAACTTCTTATTTTCTTTAATGACCTAAAATGCTCTCAAAATTATACTGATTTGGCACACCATTAACAGTGGTGGGTGTTTAACAGTGAATTTCTAGATAAATGATTTTTTGGAAATATCAAATGGCTAAAAAGAAAAGGTCTATTTCTCAACAGCATGTGGTTTAGTGTATCATTTGTAATTTAGCTGAGACTCTTCTCATTCATTCCCACATGACAAATCATCTGTGGCTATTAGTTTTTAATCTGAAATTGAATTGAAATTTAATCTGAAAATTTACATCAACAATTTCATTACAAGAAGGTGAAGATTATAATGGACTCAGACGTGACACAGCTTGAAATTCCCCTGAAAACAAGATCAAGAAAGAAGCTCAACCCTAGACACCTCTGTTATTGAAATTAAAACTGAATTTAATTTGTGGGATCCATAGAAAATAACCAGTTAGTGTAATTATACTTAGCTGCAAACACAACAAAATTGAGTAATTATTTATTCCACATAGTGCTTTCCATTTGAAGACCACAGATGTGACTGTGTTGTAAAGGAAACCTGATTTTGTGTGGGTGCTGGTAGGTGATCATTTCTTTTACAGCCTCTTCTAATGCTTTTCTTTTCTGATTTCACAATTAGAAATTAGAGACCCTCAGTTTGAACAAGACAGTGATGCAACAATATAATACAACAGAAATTTTCTGCGTCGTATGGTGACTATAGGTTCCACTGTGCATCACAGGAAAAAAAAACAAAAAAAAAACATAAATAAATAATGCGACATACCGAGAGCATAGATCGGGTCAGTCATCAACACACCCCAT
>NC_044495.1:31179710-31182210 GCF_902362185.1 Chanos chanos | reverse complement strand
AGAGAGAGAGAGAGAGAGAGAGAGAGAGAGAGAGAGCACGGAAGTGTAAGAGTATTTCAGAAAGGCAGATGTCAGAGCTGAATACTTCCGCAACAAAACACAATACCGTAAAATTGAAAGTGGGAGAATAGAGTGATGAGGTAATAAGAAGGAGAGCAAAGAAGAGATAAAAAGAGGGGAAGGAGAGATGGAGCAGGGAGTAGAGGTTAAGTGTGATTTGAAACCCTCCCTCCTTAAAGTCCAGGGTTAGTGCTTTAAGTGATTTATTAGAACATCTCTGGACAGAATACTTCTCTCTGCATTCTCCCCAGTACCAAGATCCCAATTCATTACTCACAGCTTCAGAGATAAGGTCTGTGTGTATGCGTGCGTGTGTGTGTATGTGTGCGTGTGTCAGACAGCTTGAGTTTTTCCTGCTGGCTTACCTCCTGGTTTGCAGAGCTGGGGGGACTCAGAGGAGCATGAACCTTTGTGTTAAAGTCTTTACTGGATCGCTTTAAAGCTCTGAGCACAATTTCCCACCTTCCCCACACATACAAACCTTGTACCAGGACCCAGTGAAAGAGAGAAAGAAAGAAAGAAAGAAAGAAAGAAAGAAAGAAAGAAAGAAAGAAAGAAAGAAAGAAAGAAAGAACAGAACAGAACAGAAGAGAGCAGAACAAAAAATAATACAGAAGAAAAAAACAGAACAAATTATGAGAGGCTGAAACACCTGGGATTTCTCTCATCTGTCCATTCCCCGAATCTGGTATGCTTTCCTTTTCCTGCTGCATATAACACACTACGTCCTAAGCCCACAGACTCACATGCATACTCACGCTGAGTTTAAGAGCAATGTCTTCAGATGACCCAGGACTAATACCCGGTTCTCACTAATCCTGTCTTCAAGAACCAGTGCCAGCCTCACTAACACACACCCAATCTCTAAACTAGCCACAGGACAAACTATAACGCTCAAAGTTATAACCTTATTTACCCTGACAGGTGTGGCTTAAATACTGCTAAATACTTCTGTCCTTAGTAATTTTGACAGTATTTTAGCTCAGTTGGGTTGTTATATATATTTGTACTTTCATTTATGGCCCTCATTACAATGTGATGACTCTGAAAACCTTGATTTAGAAATAGGTCTCCTAGTTGCTATCTCTGCTTTTATCAGTTCTCATTTTGGTTGATGGTGATGGTGGTGGTATTTGAGGGGCAGGGGGAGGGGGGTAGCAGAAGCCCGAATTAAATGTGAGGGCTAATGGACAGCTTTGGCTTAGGGTGTGGGTTTCTAATTGATTGTTTTTGGATTAGCATGTAGCTAATGGACTGGTGTGGGTCACATACTACATAATGTACCATTGTTGGCAAACGTAACACATTATGGACCAGTTTTGGCTAACAGAATACTCAGTGGCATGGTTTTGGCTAGCAGAATACATAATTGAATGATTTTGGCTAAGAGAATATATTTGGCTAATGATTTTGGCTGTACATGTAGTAAACTTTAATGGACTGTCTCTGACTAACAGGAAATGTTAATGGTCTGGTTTGGGCAGTGTTGGTGGAGCATTAAGCTGCTTTGCCTGATGTATTGTTGGGCTGAGTCAGTGCAGCGGCTATTTAGCAGCCTCATACTTTATGTATTCTTCATCACAGCAACAGTCCTGTTAGCTGCTGTCAGACCAGTTTAGCACGCTTATCAATAACAGTGTCTCTCTCTTCTCTTGTTCTCTCTCCTTCATACCAGACTGTTAAATCACTCTACGTTTTTTTTTTTTTTTCCCTAGCTAATACAATGCCATCGGGAATTCAGGGCAACACAAAGTGGAATTTTTTGCTCAGATGGCAGGATGAGAGAGAATGCGAAAGGAGTGACAAGAATTTGTTTTGCAGTCGCTGAGATAGAACCCTAACTTGTAAGAGATTTTTTTTTTTTTTTTTTTTAGCTGTCACACAATAGATAATGTTCATGAGGAGTTCATCTTTGTTGCTTTTAATGTCGTTTTATTTTGTCAGCATTCATTCCACATGTTTTGTGGGTATTGTTATATGGGTATAGTTCTTTTTTATTATGGTCCAAAAACAGTAACATTGTAGTAAGTGTAGTAAGTACACAAGCATATGAGGGACAGCTAATCTTAGAGTGGCTTGAAATCCCCTATGCAATGAGTAAGAATTCATCAGTGTGAAGAAAGTGGTGGAAGCAGATTAAAATTGAACTGAAGAGTTAGACTTAGGTCAGGGAAAATCTTGGTGGTGTTTTAAACTTGCTGAGTTGGATTCTGACTAAGGAACACAACAGAAAGACAGAGAGAGAGAGAGAGAGAGAGAGAGAGAGAGAGAGAGAGAGAGAGAGATAGGGAGATAAAGAGACTAGTGCCACCTGTCAGTGCCCTGTGAAAAGTGGAGAATAACGAGTGGAGAGAAGAGTGTGGTGCCTGACATTTTACTCTAGAAGGGAGAGAGGGAGAGGAAGTGAAGCCCTTGGCTGTCTGTCTGTCACCACTCAAAA
>NC_044495.1:31169710-31174710 GCF_902362185.1 Chanos chanos | reverse complement strand
TCAGTAGCAGAGGACTTTGGCACAAGGAAAAAAAGGAGAAAATAAAATGTTATCTGGTAGCCTGTAGGCTACACTTGATGCCATGTAGGCCTAGCCTTTTTGTAAAAGTTTTTTTGCTTAATTGTCACTGTTCATTATTGATTGCCTATTTGATAGCCAAGCTGATTTGAAGTCGTTGTCACTCTTTTGTGAACTTAGGTGTACATTATGTTTGCGTTAGTAACATAGACTGTTACTGTAACGTGCCTGGTAAGTTTCAAGTTTGTCCAGTAAAATAAATTCTTTCCTGACACTGGAAATATATATATATATATATATATATATATATATATATATATATATATATATATATATATATATATATATATATATGTGTGTGTGTGTGTGTGTGTGTGTGTGTGTGTGTGTGTGTGTGTGTGTGTGTGTACATACAAAGAGAGAGAGAGAGAGAGAGAGAGAGAGAGAGAGAGAGAGTTTATCCAACTGACTGTAAGTTGCAAAAAAAAAAAAGAAAATGTAGATTGGGTTTGTTAACTTCAGCTGAGTTTGACACTTTACAGAACTGTATGTGCAGGCTAGTGTGTCAGCACTGCTAATCAACCCAGATCATTCACAAATCATTCACAAAGAACCACAGTGACTCGATGAGTCATCCACAGTCACACTCAGTCTTTTACCATGACTGTCAGCATTCATTCATTCATTCATTCATTCATTCATTCATTCATTCATTTATTCATTTTAAAACAAAAATGCAACAATATGAAAATAGTAACAACGAAATGTTTCATTATGAGGCAGACTGCTCAATGAATGTATACTGAGTGAAAAAGTCTTTAGACTTGTGTGATGCAGATAAGCTTTTTGAAAAAAAAAAAAAAAAAAAAAAAAAAAAAAAAAAACAAACAAACAAAAAAAAAAACATAGGGTTCTCAGTTGTTTTTCTCCGACACATGTGAAACATAGTGGTCTAAAATGTTCTTTTCCAAGGGTATCTGAAGCCAGAGAGAAAGAGTTATAGTTTGTGGTCCATTAATGTTTTGACTGGAGGTCACATGATCAGTTTTTATCTGGTCTGGTTTTCCCTGGTGACACAACAATTGACATTTGCCAAAAGCAGTGATGTTGGATTACCTCCATCTCTCCGTTCTACCATTAGCTGTGTGTACGGGAGTGTGTGTATGTGTGTGTGCATTTTGCAATGAATGGTGACATGTGTTATCAATGCTTAATGTACTAAATGGAAAATCACTTGGTAAAGTTTTATAACTGATTTGAAATTCATCTTCATGGCTCATGCACAATTTTCCAAAACAACTTGTGCAAGCCAGAGAAAAGGAAGAAAGTGTGAATAGCACTGTGAATATAAGTACCTCTGTCTGCTTTTCTCAGTTGACACCAGTTGGTATCCCAGAAGACAGCAAAAAAAAAAAAAAAAGAAAAAAAAAGAGAAAACAAAAAAACCCAGATGATATGTATGCGTTTGGCAGGTTTAATATATGATTGTTCTTCATTAAGTTTCCTTTCCTTTAAATGCCAGACAATCCATTCTCCAATAATCTCACACAACTTCTCTTGTGTTTCTATCGATTCTTTTGTTCCCTGCCTGTAATTACTTTCTTTTAGCGGCATCCGTGTGCGATTAGCCAATGTTTATGGAGCACTGGGCTACTGCTAATACTGCACCCATCAACACCCCCCCCCCTCCCTCCCCCCCTTCTTAGTGTGGGATCAATGGCCGTGAATATGAGAAATATCAATCAGCGTCAGCTTGTATGACCAGTACGAGTGTGCTGTGGTTTGGATGGCCAATGGGTGAGGGGATATCTAACAGTACAGACAATGGGGTTTACTGCACGCAGGTGCCCCTGATGACTCTGAGCCAGGGTTTATATGCATGAGATGTGTGTGTTGCCTTTTGCCTGTATGTGAGAGTGTAAGAGTGAATAGGGGTCTGAGTCTGCGAGCTCACATACCTCTCTGCTCTCTCACACCAATCGCGGATATGCACAGAAAGCAGGCCATTGATCACCACGAATGATAACCTGCTCCGTTCTCCACATTTGAGAACTCAAAGAGAAACAGAGGAATCTTTATTCAAACATTCCACCCTGTCATCTCCTCCATCCCTCTCTCCCTCCCTCTCTGTCCTTTTCTCTCTCCCTCCGTCGCCCCTCTTATCAGATGTGAACGGAGGAAGAAGAAAAAAACAAAACAAAACAAAACAAAGAGCGCTCTGCTTTCATTTTTGCCTCATTATTTTGTAATTTCACAACCCAATAACTTTGCCTTTCCCTGAAGAGAGATACATGGCATTGGGAAGAGAGAGAGAGAGAGAGAGAGAGAGAGAGAGAGAGAGAGAGAGAGAGAGAGAGAGAGAGAAATTTGAAAGAAGGAAGGGAGAAAGAACAGAAAAAAGGGGACTTGTGTGTTTGTTTTTGGAGAGAAGCAGGTTTATTTCACTGTAGGGATGATATTTTGATTACAGGGCAAATGTTTCTTGCAGGGGTAGGGTGGCGGGAGGAAAATAGTGTCGCCCCCACCCAAAGAACAAAATGTCAGCAGTGGATTGTACAGGTATTTACATGTGTGTGTTTCGTCTCCCCTTCTAGCCTGAAGATATTCAACCTCTAGTTTGTCCTACTGGCTTTGTACATGTTGTAGTTAGTCTTCTGGGACCTGTTTTTTTGCACATGTGCATCTGTCTGCATATTTGTGTGTGTGTGTGTGTGTGTGTCTGTGTGTCTGTGTCTGTGTGATGTGCAAGCTTCCATTCTTCACCCTTAAGTTAGGCAGTGAGAAGAAAATCAGTCGCTGGCTTGGAATCAGTAGTCATTCGTGGCACCTGTGCACAGACTCTCTAGACCCAGATTCTGAAAGATATGGTGTGTTTCAAGCCTCATGAATTACCATGGATATGAAATCACACTAGATGGTATAGACATACCCAGACCCCAGACTGTAATAATGATATAGAAAAATGCTTTGAAGGCTTTGAAATGAGAAATGTTCTGTGCATAAATGTAATTTTGTGTGTGTGTGTGCGCGCGCACATGTGTGTGTGTGTGTGTGTGTGTGTGTGTGTGTGTGTGTTGTTAAAGCTGGTCCTTCGGTCGTGTTAATACCTGTGACAAGCATGTTTAATTTGGATGGTGTTTGTGTTCGTGGCGACAGCACTGCATAAGCCAATCAGAGCAAACGGTATCGTGGCTGTGCAACCAAGTGGAGTTCATCAAACAGCCTCTGGCAGACTGCCAACTCTCTGTCTTCTTTTTTTCGTAGCGAGAGAGAGAGAGAGAAAGCGAGAGAGAGAGAGAGAGAGAGAGAGAGAGAGAGAGACTGTAATGAATTCGAAACTTCCTACTGTCGTATGAGAACTAGTAATGTTACAAAGACAATAACAATCATTGTGATAGCTATAGTAAAAATAAGCGTGATTTTAAATTGTGTTAGTTGATCTATTTAATGGGGTTCAATTAACCCCAGTGCTATGCTGTATTTAGTCTTTCGTATTAGTATTTTTATGGAAAGGTCTCTTTTGACTTTATCTATGACTTTGTCAAATGTTCTGCTGGAATTACAGAGTCTTTCTTGTGATTGTTCTGTATATTGTTGCTGTATGTTGATTCAGCTCCTGTGTAAACAAGAGGCACAATAACCGTGAAATGAACTCTAACCAAGAGCATTGGAGGTAATTATGTTGGTTATTATTCTATCAGGGAAGCTCAAAACGTCTCACTTGTTGACATCCATGCACACACATGAATGCAGACACACACACACACACACAGAGAGAGAGAGAGAGAGAGAGAGAGAGAGAGAGAGAGAGAGAGAGAGAGAGAGAGAGAGAGAGAGAGAGAGAGAGAGAGAGAGAGAGAGAGAGAGAGAGTGGCTTTTGTGATAATTATCTGTCTGCTGAGAAACAAGTGATGGCTGGGTTTGTTGATGGGACCCAATTGGAGAGTGCTAGGGGAGCACATTAGTGTTGGATGGAGAGAGAGAGAGAGAGAGAGAGAGAGAGAGAGAGAGAGAGAGAGGCAGAGAGCAAAGCTTTTGTGGTAATTATCACAAAGAGATGAGGATCTCTGGTTGTAAACTAATAAAGACAGAAAGAACTATCTGTTGATGACATTGATTGAAGCAAAGCCCTCACAAGACTCATCTATCATTACATAGTCTTAAATCAGCAAACTCACCACTCACAAAACTCCGTATGACGAGAGAGGTTATTTCCTTCAGATTGCATGTGTGTGTGTGTGTGTGTGTGTGTGTGTGTGTGTGTGTGTGTCTAAACAACATCTCGAGGAAGTTTAGTCATAGCCTTGGACAATGCAGACAAAAACATCCCCTCCTACATATAATCCTGTCTGCTGCCATACAGCACACACAAACATATGCACATGCACACACCGCACACACACGCACACACACACACACTGAGGGTGTGACAATTCAACCAGCTTTTTTGTACCTTGGTTTTCAGGCTATGTTCAGGTTTGGTTTGTGTCACAGTTCGGATTGAAAGAAATTTGAAGAAGCAATTCTCTTTTCAAATATACACAGATATAACACAAACAAACAATTTCAATACAAACATCCGCGACAGCCATCAAGAAATGTGAATGAGAGAAAACTCATCTTTGGCTCATTTTCTTTTAAGCTTCTTAAAATAAGAGAGTAAGAAAACTAATGAAAATGACTGCAAGCTATTCACTGTCATGTAAATGCTGCCACATCAGCTATTTTGACGAGGCAGGAGGGTCCTTCATTTCGTCAGAAAAAGAACCATATGACGATCGCGAAATGATGACCAACTGCGCTGACCTTCTTCAGATCAATGCGCGGCTCCTTCAATGTGGAAGAGGCAGGTGTCTGTTCAAAGAAGACTAGGTCTACTTTATCCTTTTATGTGGATGCATATATTCCAATATAACTTACATTGTTTTATGGTCTGAGTCATGACACCATGTGTTTTGTCGTTTTTTTAAAAATGGCTAGCC
>NC_044495.1:31154710-31167210 GCF_902362185.1 Chanos chanos | reverse complement strand
AGCTGTTCTGTGTGTATGTGATAACTAGAGTAACAGTGTGTGTGTGTAGAGCTGTTCTGTGTGTTTCCAGGGCCTGCAGAGGAGAGCTCTGATTGATGACCGGCTTGCAACTCTTAATTGACATGGCGTGGCTGCCTGTGGCCTCTGACCTCATTGACCCTCTGCCCCCTGCTGTGAGTGTGTGCGTGCGTATGTGTGTGTGTGTGTGTGTGTGTGTGTCTGTGTGTGTATGTCCTTAAATCAGGCATCTGGAGCTTATTCAGTGACTAATACAGGCTTTGTTTGTCCAGACCTGGATTTTGTCCTATTTTACAATGTCTACACCCCTCAGTTACTTCCTTCTCGATAATGAATGGACAACAACAAGTGGCCATTTCATTTCCTGTCTAACTGTGACACAAATGTTCCCCATATGCTTAGCATGGCTCTCATTAACAGCCGAATTGGATTTTGAAATAGAGTGCACTTGTTTCATTTTCATCTCTCATTTTCAGCAATGACATTTTCAGATGTGTGCTTTTGAGTGTGCAGTTGTTCCATTCTGTTCTTTCATGCTGAGATTTACAATTCTGAGTATATATTTGTTCTTTTCCCTTTGTAACAATGATGAGGCACTGTTTGGATTTCATGTACTCACTTCACTTTGTGACAGTTCATACAAGAAGAAGTAAGGGAATGCAACCAGTATATGTCTGGCTGAATGAATTGTCATTCACGCTGCAGTCCAATCACCAGAGACTGATTGCGTTCTTTGTTAATTTTGTGGGTGGGGCTTTAGCTCAATTGACCTTAATTCCCGGCTGTGTTACTTTAATTACCTGAGTTGAATAAATGAGTTAGGGGGGCTGTTACAGCCAAACGAAGGTACCCCCTCAACACTTCATCTTAATCATCCAATTTTTCCTCATTAGATTGAAACTTGAACCCCTACAAATGAATTCATTAGCTAGCTAATCCAGGGTACCTCTGTATCTAGTTGCAGAACAAAGCATTTTTTTTCTCTTTCCTTGAACTATTCTCTTGATTACCCTATCCATGTTGCTGCTCTGGCTGTAAATTATTTATTGCAGTTAAAACCAGTAATATTGTGTCTCAAAGGTCAAAAAAAGAAAAAAAAAATCAACTTGTAGTTTTCTGCCACACTAGATTTGCATTACATGCGGAATGAGGAAGATCAGGCAAACACATACTGGCAAAATGGAAAGATTTGAGGGCCACCCAACAGGTCAAAAGCTGAAATCGCTGACAACAAGGTAGTGTGTTGCCATGGCAGCCTCAGATCCAATCCAAAAAATGCCTGAGGAGCATTATGGTAACCCATCCCTTGACATAGTACTCACATACCAAATACTTAACTGGCGAAATATCACGTCACAAATCTCTCTCTCTCTCTCTCTCTCTCTCTCTCTCTCTCTCTCTCTCTCTCTCTCTCTCTCTCTCTCTATGTACATTTTCTCTTTTTGTGTCTTGCCCACAACATGTGTTCAGCTCTCTCATGAATCTCCTTCCCCATTTTCTCTCATCCTTTTCCTTTTTTAAAAAATTCTGTCTCTTTTTTATGCTTCTCTCATTCACTCAGCTCTCTGCTCAGCACTGGTGTGGTGACACTGAGTGTTTCCTATTGTAATGAACTGATGAGGCTGCGGTTCTGTGCATTGAATTCCATCATTTGCTTCTTTCAGAACATGTTTGGTTTTTTAAGATGGGTTCCCTTGGGGGAACAGTAGAACATGTATGCTTCTCACTTTTATTAGGTTGCGTTCTCCAAGACTGACTGATTTTATCGGAGAGAGTGCGCTTCTGCTTAATTATTCTGCTGTTTCTGTAATGGACTTTTTTTTTGGAACGCCTGGCTTCAAATGAGATGCAAGGAGCAAGAGACCATTAATTGCATTTTTTTTTTTTTTTCCCAAGAATTTTTCCCTTCATTCTCTTACTTTCTTCCTGCCCTGGTGAGAGAGATAAAGAGTTGAGAGAGAGAGAGAGAGAGAGAGAGAGAGAGAGAGGTGGGGGAGGGGGGTGGGTTCTTGAGTATTCAGTTCAGAAAGAAATGTGTATGCTTCATGTCCCTCTTCCATACTAATAGTGTCTTTCTGCAGTGAGTATGTTTGCGTATGTATATTTGTGCATGAGTGCATATCTTTTGTGTTTAGCTCCCCTGTCCTTAAATACAAAAAGAGGAAAGAGAATTCTATAAGATCCTGCATGAAAGGAGCCTACACATCCACCCACACAGATGTGTGTTATCATCTAACAAATACACAAACACAGCACACATTTTGACAATGACATATGAGAGAGAGAGAGAGAGAGAGAGAGAGAGAGAGAGAGAGAGAGAGTTAGAGTTGTCTCAGTGGTGGTGGAGTGGACTTTTGTGTGGTGGGACAACATTGGGAAGATGAATGGAACCTTCTCATTAAAGAGAGAGAGGCCCCTGAACACACACACACACACACACACGCACACACACACACACACACACTCACCACCCACTCTTCTTTGGTCTTTCCATCTTTGTGGAGGGGTATGAAAGGAAGAGCAAAGGCCAGGTAAACACCTCCTCTCCTTTCTCCCTGCCTTTCCTTTGCTCCCCACACATCTCCCTTTGCTCTCTGTCTTCTTCCTTTTTCACTCTCTGGGCACAGCACCCATCCTCTAACCTTTTCTTTCCATTCTTCACCTGAAGTGGCTGTCATCTGCATCTCATTAGCAAATAGAGACAGAGAGAAACGATGTAAAGAAAGAGCAATTCGTCTCTTCTTCACCACATTTTTTACCAGCTCTAGCACTACCAGGAAATGGACATTTGAGTGAACAGGCAGAAACTGCTTTAGTGAGGATATGCGCCTTTTTAATGAGTCAGTTACCTGTTAGGAAGTGAATGATTATGAATGCATGTTTTACGTAGTGAGGAGTCAAACATGTCCTGTGTGTGTGTCCCTGTGCGTGTGCACACCTATGTACACTTGAGATCCTGTCAATCTGTGTTTGTGTGATACCTCTAGACTTTTATTATATGTTCTACAAACAGTATCTCTCTCTCTCTCTCTCTCTCTCTCTCTCTCTCTCTCTCTCTCTCTCTCTCTTTCTTCCTTTCTTTCTCTCACTCTCTTGTCTTTCCAACTGTTCCATTGCTCGTCATGAAAAAATACAAGCCTCCGGTACGGCTGAGCCAGATTCCAGCCATGCTAACTCGTCTCCCTCTCCCTCTCCCTCTCCCTCTCTCTCTCTCTCTCTCTCTCTCTCTCTCTCGTGTCTCTGTTCACTCTTCCTTTCCATTTGTCACCGTGAGTGAGAGCCGTCCCAATGGGCAAACACAGACTCTGGGAATACTGAAGCATCAGTGCTGGCAGGAAGCACATCCTTTATCTGTGTCCGAACATTGAGTGTTCCATCCGATATTCCCCCATCTTTTCCCTTCCCTCGTCTATATTTAGCCGTCCCAGATCGAACCGAGGAGAGGGAGCTTCTGTTAAACAAAACATTGGCCTGTCTATCAATAGCTACCAGCTGCTTTAATGTAATGGTGGATTGGTGCTCTGCTTACCAATACTTGTGGTTCATGAGGCCCTGGAGTCCATACAGAACTACTACAGCTAAATGACTGACAACTCTTTAACTGAAAGTCAGCGTCAAAGAAATACAGATATATGTAAAACAAACAAACACACAAACAAACAAGCAAAGACTAATGCTCCATCAGCACAGGTACCTGGAAATAAGTTTTAATGTATTATGTATTTTTTGACCCTGCATACTGCTCTGTTTGTTTAATTGTTTATTTACAACCCATATACTGACAAACCAGCAAGGTCTTTGAACACATCAAGTAGTCAAACAGGACTGCTTACATTTCAGCAATAAGCTGCTGGTTAAAATATGAAAAGACTGGTCCCACCAGATATTGGCTTTGTCTGTTAAGCTGACAGGAGAGGAAGAGGTGGAGGCAGCGACTGGTGAAAAGCTTTTGTCTGTGGAAAAGCGGTCTCTGTAGGAAGCCCCTCCACAGTTGAATGGGAGCTTCTCTGTGAGGGGCTTTTAGCTGCAGACTACCTTAGCACCAATGCCACAACCCCCTACAGTCAGAGTAATGAGCCCAACCTGGAGTTGACCCTGCCTAATGTTGACCATAACAAAAAGAGGACTCCTCTATATGTTGATGAGCAAATGCAGTAGCCCAGTGTTTCTGACATCAACAAAATGGAATTAGTGTGTGTGTGTGTGTGTGGTTGATTAAAGGTTATAATGGTGATATTGACATAATGAAACATAATGAAAATCAGAAACAAATCTTACTTTATTACTAATCTTAGTTAATCGAACAGGTTTTTTTTATTTATTTTTTTTGGTTGTTGTTGTTGGTTGCTATCATTTTTAGAGTCATTGCTGGGTGCCTAAAGGAACAGACCGCCCCCCCCCCCCCCCCCCCCCCCACTCCTGTGAGGATTGTTGACGGGGAAACACATTACCCCTGGGTGCTCCTCCCAAACAGTTCCTAATTAAATTAATTCTCCTTCATTTCACTGGCAACCAAAAGAAGAGCGATGCTAGCAGTTATGCTAATGTGTGACAGAGCCCTGAGGTAATGCAAACCAAGAAGAGCAGGACAACCGTATTGAGGAAGAGGAACACCATCCTCATGCCACATTTATGAAAAGACATTGAGTAAAGAGAGGAG
This sequence comes from Chanos chanos, assembly GCF_902362185.1. Lineage (NCBI taxonomy): Eukaryota > Metazoa > Chordata > Actinopteri > Gonorynchiformes > Chanidae > Chanos > Chanos chanos. The sequence goes on along the minus strand of NC_044495.1, from coordinate 31,162,532 downwards.
CTGGGATTGCAATTACAGTGATAATAGGAGTCAATCGGCAGGTTGAAGGTCTACAGTTTGGATTACAGTGAGTGTAACAGTGGGCACTGATGTTATGATTGGGGATAAACAGAGGACAAGAGTTCAGATTGGGATTACACTGAGTAAAATTGGAGGAATGGCCAGCAGGAAAGTGCCAGGCTGAGACTAAAATGAAAGTACAGGTGGTCATATGAGGTCAGATTGGGGGATTTTAGGTGATGATAGGGGTTCAAATGGGGCTATGTTAAGGATTTGTATAAGATAGTTCAGGGGTGAAGAACCTAGGATTAGGATTAGAATTTGTAAAGACACACATATTCACGCTGAGTTAGAATGAAACTAGAGTGTCACACTGGGATTGCTGTGAATGTAACCATGTAACTGTGTAATCCATTAATTTTCTATTAATTTTTGGATAAAGGCTGACATGAAAGTACTGTTAGGGCAATTCCTTTTTTTAACCCTGAATTTAAATTCAAGTCATATGAAATGAACCCTAGAACTGCCATTACCACTGTTAAAGCCATGCGTTTAACCTGGGGAGGGTATGGTTCAGTGTGTTTAATGTCCATATCCAACACCCTCAGCAATGGTCTGGACCAAATTTATGGTTCACTGCCCACTACCCTCTGCCTATAAGAAAGCTCTCTGTCTGAGCTCAGCAGGGATATGGCTGTACATCAGTTTGAACCCCTGCAAGTAAGACATAATTTTGACTAAATTGGGGACTGCTAGCAGTACTAGCTTGAAAGCTACGTTTATGCTAACACTTACCTTGGCTAAGTTTGAGTGAAAAATTTCAAACTGTAAAAATGCCACCAAAGCAGTTCAGGAACATGCATAATTTAGTGCACAGATGTAGTAGTAATTTGTGAAATGTAAAAATCTTGACTTGAGATAATTGAACCGTTGCTGTTGACTAATGAAATCGTGCGCTGGACATATTCTGGGAAGGAAAGCATGTAGGACTGACATTATTGCGTGTGTGTGTGCGCGCGAGTGCGCGCCGCCATCATATTCCCTTGATTAAAACTCTTTGTCTCTCTCTCTCTCTCTCTCTCTCTCTCTCCATCTCTCTGTCACACACACACACACACACACACACACACACACACACACACACACACACATTTATACCCTCCTCTATTCTCACACTCTTGAGTAATTAATTTTCACCATGGCTGCGTTTGTTGCTCTGTGTTAGTGAAAGGGGGATGCTGCCTGCCTGCCTAATGTCAATACTCATTTTGTGTAGAGGAAAACAAATGTATTTAATCCTAACTGCTCTTGTTTTGAGGATGCTCTCCATCCTTCTGCGCTTTCCCCTGGGCTGATGGAACTAGCCAGGCAGAAACAGAGCACACACACACACACACACACACACAAACAGAAGAATGCACACACATAAAACACATGCCCATGTGCACACAAACACTCATTTGCACATGTTAAGTGGAGAGGTTAAAAAGCGATTGATGTGACAGGTGTGTTTGTGCTTGTGTGAGTCCTCTCTGTGACTCTTAGGGAGTGGTTTGTTCAGGTCTTTCAGCTGATAAGTACATTACCTTTGCCTTACTGTGGACTCTAGTCAACAGGACTCAGGTTCACTTATTGCACAGTACATAAACACTTATTCACGAGAGAAAGAGAGAGACAATGGAGAGACTGAGAACAGTTCACTTAGTGTACTTTTCATTTGAGCAAAGGAGAGAGAAAGAAAAATGAGCATGGGAGAGAAAGAAAGGGCAGGGAGGGGTTGGAAAAAGAAAGGCGTTATGAAGAATGACGGAGCAGAAGGCGAGGGAGAGGGAGAGGGAGAGAGAGAGAGAGAGAGAGAGAGAGAGAGTGTTTATGGCATCAATGGAGCCTTGTGAAGTCAAGCAATTTATTTTCCCCCTATTGTTCCCCTCAGTTTGTTGTTTTAGCTTATGGCAGGTCCCTGAGGTGGCAGAAGCTTGCCTGTGGCAGCGAGAAAACTCAGAGATCGCTTTAACTGTCATAAACATCCTGAAGAGGATCCTCTTTACACTACACAGCCCTTTAGAATCACACTTTAAAAAGAGGTGACAACTGCTACTCATTTTCCCTTTTTCATTTGTTTATTTGTTTATTTGTGTGTGTGTGTGTGTGTGTGTGTGTGTGTGTGTGTGTGTGTGTGTGTGTGTGTGTGTGTGTATGTGTGTGTGTGTGTGTGTGTCCGTGTATGCCTGTATCTGCCTGTATCTGTGTATACGTGTGTGTGTGTGAGACAATACTGTTGGTCTTCATTATTTTTTATATGTATCTATTTATTTTCTATTTATTTTTAACATCTCTTTCTCGCCCACATATCTTTGTAACTTGCTATCCAACAAAATCAGTTTGTTTACTTTTAAGTCACAACTTGACACATTTCACTCTATCAAAAATAACAAAGAAAAAATCTCTTACTAACTGATGGGAACAGCCAACAGTTTATTTATTTATTTATTTATTTATTTATTTATTTATTTGTTCATCTTGAATTATTGTCACTTCATTGGTCTCCTCCAGTGTACAATAACTGCATCATCTTTGAAACACGCTGGTGCCTGAGTGGCTTTGTTCTTTCTCTGTAAGTGAGGGCTTTGTGTGTTGTGATTCAGAAAGCGAGGGAAACAGCAGTGGGAATGGGAGACAATAAAGAGGTTCTTGACGAGGTGTACAGCCAGGTGAATCTAGCCTAACTGAATCTGGCCAGTGGGTACATTCATTTGGAGCCCTTGATAAGAGAGACAAACAGATTAATGGGGTGAAGAATCAGTTATCAGTTAGTATTAAAAACAGTTCAGAACATTAAAGTGTATCGATCTGCTTCCTCTCATCCCGGTTATGCTATCACTCCATCTCTATTCTCTTCACTCTCTCTCTCTCTCTCTCTCTCTCTCTCTCTCTCTCTCTCTCTCTCTCTCCCTCTCTCTTTCCTTTTGGTTCTATACTCTGACAGTGGTTGCGCTGAGGGTAGAGATTCTGGAGAGGCTTTGGACGCTGTGTAATTGTAGGCTTAGGGTTAGGGTTAGGGTTAGGACGAGAGAGAGGTTTAGTGACGGTGCACTCAAGGAGCAGGGTGAAGTTTGAGATTGAAAGGTGATTGTATTAGTTAAGTCTCAAAGAACAAGAGGATATAGAAAACAATAGAAAACAAAAGACAAGTATCTGCAGACAGTCCCTTTACAGAACTCCTGTGTCTCTCTGCTTTCTTGCTGTATGATAAACACATTTTATATGGAATAAAGGGCAAAGAATAAGGAATGAAAACAAGAACAGAGAAAGAAAGGTAAATAAAGAGATTGAGAGAGAGAGAGAGGAAGAGAGAAACACAACCACACTCATGAATAAAGAATGAATCAGGCTGTGTTGGTAAATCACTCGGGGTTCCTCACATTTCTATTATGTAACAGCCAACAGTGCAAAAAAGCGGCCCAAAGCCAAGACACACACTGAGGACTCTTCGTGAGTGTGTGTGTGTGTGTGTGTGCGCGCGCGCGCATGCGTGCGTTTATCTTTTCAGGTGGAAATTAACAGATTATTGTGTATATATGTTACGTGGAACATATACATGTTTGGCTGTGTATGTCAGACAACTGCGCATTAGTGCATTCATTTAAGATTTTTTTTTTCTTTTTTTGGCATCATGAGCCACACTTGGGTCTTTTTTTTTTTGTCATTTACCTTTTACATTTGAGCATGTATTCTCTAACTCCAGAGACTGCTGTTGAATGGTCTAGAGAAGGATGGAGTTGAGCACAGGTTTTGTGGCTGGGTCTGGGCAGTCTTATTGCATCTCTTTAGGGGCAGGGCTTTAGATCAATTCTAAAAGATCTGTGTCAGTATGAGAGAGAGAGAGGGGCATACGGTCCGTGCGGTGTGGTGGGGGTCTGCTAAAGACTGTCCAACGAGTGTCCAACGACCCTGTTGTCATGGTGACGTGCATTTCATTTCCTCTCGGATCATGATTGGAAGCTGCCTGGAATGTTTGAAGGAGGAAGAAATAAAGCGGAGCACATTGTTAGAATTCTCGAATATATTACGTTTCTATGAGGAATTTTTTTAAAACTAGGAGGAAAAGTGACACATTCTCTCTCTCTCTCTCTCTCTCTCTCTCTCTCTCTCTCTCTCTCTCCATCCCTATAGTAGCATAGTTTTAGCCTCACAGTACTATCGTTTGTTTGATGTTTTTCATAAACACGTTAAACAAAGTCATTAAAGAAGACTCTCTCTTTTTTCTCTCTTTTTACTCCTTCTCCATTTTCCAGTTATGGAAGTCTTAAAGAGTCTTTATGGCACACATATAAAATGATTTTTGCTCTCAGGCAAGATCTGCTGACTCCGCTATTTTCCATAATGGCCTACCATACAGCATGGCCTACATTCAAAATGTGTGTGTGTGTGTGTGTGTGTGTGTGTGCAGCTCGTTCAGGAGACAATCACATGCTTTGTATTTTTTACAAACTACTGTTAACTGAACTTTCTATACCAGCCATGTTCTGCTCTCTCTCTCTCTCTCTCTCTCTCTCTCTCTCTCTCTCTCCCTCTCTCTCTCTCTCTGGAGAGCTGAAGTGTATTGTGTGTGAGTAGGCCTCATAGCTTTTACAGAGGCATGATAGAACAACCAGGTCCCTCAGGAACTGTCCTAAAGGAACAAGGTCTTGGCCATTCACTCAGAAAAGACTACTGTTCACACACACACACACACACACACACACGAACACGCACACACACACACACACACACACACACACACACACACACACACACACACACACACACACACTCACAAAGAGAGAGAGAGAGAGAGAGAGAGACAGGGAGAGAGAGAGAGACACATACACATATCGGATAGATGCATCACTGATAACCAACTAATAGTTACATGGAAACACATTTTCTCACAGATACACATTTCTGTGTTAACAAGTAGACGTTGTCGGGTTTACACCCTTGTGTAACACAGTCTCATAAATAAGTACTCACAGTTCCACACACTTTCCTTCTTGAACACCATTCATGCGCGCACACACACACACACACACTCACACATACAAAGAGACACATACACAAAGAAAAATGTACAGACACACACACACACACCCACACACACACACAGACAGACACACACACACACACACACAGACACACACACACAACTTCTGGTTGTTGGCTCTGTGTCATTTCCCACAGATGTTGGAGTGTTTTCTCTGCGGCTCACGGCAGTGTATTTTTAGAGACAAATTCATGCGGGACACCAGTGTTTTACACCCTCTGCTTTCTCAATACATGGAGTTCCTGTTTGCTCTGCAGTCCCACAAGCTAGTCCCACAGTAAAGACCAGCACAGGGCACCCGCAGACACATCTATCCTGTGTCACCTTCACAAACTGCCCTTTACCGGCAGCAAGAAAAAATCAGCTTCTGATACATTTTACTTTGGCTCTAATTACTGTTGCATGGATCCGATTCATTGAGAATACACTTCAGCCTGAGTGTATTTCTCAAAGGGCAGAAATGTCATTTCCTGCAACAAAGTTATGAATCTCCATTTATGCTTAACTTTTAATCTGTAAGATGTTGAAAACCTACATAACGAGCCTTTAATTGAAAATGCAGTTTGAATTATACATATTTTACAAGTTGAAATGACAACAGTGCTTTTCTTTGATATGGGGAGTTGTCCGGGGGTACCTCTGTCTGCTCCTTCTCTGCCAGTTCAAACAGCACATTCCGAATCTTCCTGACACTTGTGTGATTTCTCATATCCTGCCTCAACACGGAAATACAGACATTCCGCGTCCTTAGACTCAAATCATTCATAAGCAACAGACTGTCCCTGTCCGCATGACTGTCACTGTATAAGGGACCAAAAAAAAAAAGAGAGAGAGAAGGTGACAGTGCCCACAGAGCCAGCCTGAGCATCTGATTTCTCTTCCCCCTTTTAGTTTTTAATAGGGAAGGACTTTAAAGGAGTCAATTACAGCGTGGCTGTCTCACTGACCCCTCAGCTCATAAAAGCTTTATACAAGGCAGACAATTTTCAGGGGGGGGTGGGGGGGGGGGGGGGGGGGGGGGGGGGGGGGGGGGGGGGGGGGGGGGGGGGGGGGGGGGGGGGGGGGGGGGGGGGGGGGTGGGGAGGGTGGAGGAGGAGCAGGGCTTTTGCATTATTCATGAGATGTCCCTGATGGCTTCAAGGGGTGACACCGGCACCTGTCGCCGCGATGGCTGTCCATGGTGTGTCTCTCAACTTCAGTTTGTCATTCAAACTTCTGACCTCCATTGGTTTATTTTGACTGCAGGATTCAAGAATTATCATACTGATTTTTGGATAGTTTTATCAGATGCGTTTTAATTCGGGGCTCTCTTTGGTTATTATTATTATTATTATTATTATTATTATTATTATTATTATTATTATTATTATTATTATTTGGCTTTGAATGCAGTTGCTGTTTTGAGCCCGGTTCATTCTGAGAGGGTGGAAATAGGACGTGTGAGCTGGGCTGTATGTTAGTACATTAGCATGTCTGGATATCAGTGTAGTGTATATTTGTGTGTTTTGTCTGTTGTATAACTTCCTCAGTGCTGCCTTTTTATCTTTGTACAGTGTTAAATACAGCTGACTTTTTCACACTGTAAAATGGAAACACCTCATAGGAAGAGTACATTTCCATTAACTATATGTAATCACACACACACACACACACACACACACACACACACACACACGCACATGCATAGTTACATGTCCTAGGCAACTATCCAGTATTTAAAGTTTAGCAACAGAATCTGTGAGGGAAGTATCCAGTGTATGTCTCTGATTTCCAGGTTGGTAAGGTGACTCTCTCTCTCTCTCTCTCTCTCTCTCTCTCTCTCTCTCTCTCTCTCTCTCTCTCTCTCATCCCAGTCTGTGAATAAGCAATGAGTCATCTATTGCTGGAGATATTTGCCTTTTGGGTCTGAGTGTATGTGTGTGTGTATAAAGAGAACAGAAGAAACCAGAGCAGGATAAATGTAGACTGACTCACTCTTAACTTCTACATTGCAGGCAGGCCTGAAGTAAAGCAGTAGAGCTGGTGGCTGTAGCTGCATGAATGCGGTGGCCATGTGCGTCTGTTCTCTCCAAATTCCAGCTGAAAAGTGACACTACAGAAACGCGAGCGTGTTGGCTAGGTGTTTTCCACTCAGCGTGATGTCATATCAGGAAATGGGATCGCGACCTCATTTCTGGAGTTTGCCTCGTAAGGATTAGCTGCAGCACTGTTTTTAATGAGACCAAAGTGAATGTTTGGCCCTTACCTAGGACAAAAAACACCTTTTTCACATCTTTAGGAATTTTACACATGCGTTCACACACACCATGGTTGCCCCAAACTCCAAATTTTGTTGAGCAAACAATCGTTTGTTTTGACTTGCTAATGTCCAACTTTTGTGGTCACTTACACTCAGGTTTCATCCAGTGGAAGAAGCATAAGGGGGCTGACGACAGCCCACCTGAGCAGAACCCGCATGCTCTTAGGACACAAACACAGAACACTCACAACTCATACAGTTCCATCAGAATGTAACTCTAGTTCTAGAACAGAACAGTGGAACCAGCAGAATTAAAAAAAAGCGTAAGAAAATACCTGGCTCTAGCTCAGACAACATACTGATAAAGGCTTAGGAGAGGTGCATTGTTCCTGTTTAGCATCCTGACAAAACACACCCTCTGAGATACAAACTCAGAAAAAGAGTTTAGAATGGACAGTATTTCTGTTTGATCCGTAGGGTCCAGACCCAGAGATGTGAGA
>NC_044495.1:31147210-31152210 GCF_902362185.1 Chanos chanos | reverse complement strand
AGAAAGTAAAAACTAGTGGAGAATGGCCCATGCTCAGGCTGTCATGTATCTTTAATGCAGTAGTTTGATTAACCTATTTTATCTCCTCCATTTCAATTCCGCCGCAGTCGGCAGCCAGTCAAGAGAGAGGGGCCACGCAGAGCCTCTGAGCTGAATAATTATTTGCCCCGTGCCGCTGCTACGGCTGATGCTCCCGAATGCTAAAGAGAAACACCAGAGAGTGTCATTCACACAGAGAGAGAGAGGGAGGGAGAGAGAGAGAGAGAGAGAGAGAGAGAGAGAGAGAGAGTGAAGGAGGGGTGGGGGGAGGAACCGCACAACCAAAACTTATATAGCAGTATATAGCAGTAATCTAGAAGAGGTTTGGTGTAATTAAAAGTCCTTTTGATAAATAGGAGTAAGAAACTCCCACTCCGTCCTTGTTCTACCTCCCTGGACCCCTTCTCACTGATCATGCACATCAACATATTCATCTCTATGTATCTCTCTCTCTCTCTCTCTCTCTCTCTCTCTCTCTCTCTCTCTCTCTCTCTCTCTCTCTCTCTCCCCCCCCCCCCCCCTCTCTCTCCCTCTCTCTCTTTCCCTCCCTCCCCTGAGTACATCTCATCCCCATTAATCAGAGTACAAAGCACCACGTGCACACACAGACACACACAGACACACACACACACACACACGGTTATCAGATCTCTGTGGCTCAGGTCTAGGAAGTGCAGCATTTCCTGTGTCATGTGGCTTGTGGCACCACAGAGGCCTCACCTTTACAATTCTGACGAGAGACAGATACAGCCACTCAGAGAGAGAGAGAGAGAGAGAGAGAGAGAGAGAGAGAGAGAGAGAGAGAGAGAGAGAGAGAGAGAGAGAGAGAGGGGAATTGAAAAAAGAGTGATTGTGTGGGGTACGTGCCAGGCGCTCTCTCTCTCTCTCTCTCTCTCTCTCTCTCTTTCTCTCTCTCTCTCTCTGTAATGTCATTAATTGCAGAGGACCACCTCCATCCTTGTTTCCTCTGATTTATTTGCTGGCACTAATAGACAGAGAGTGCATTATTGAATGGGGAGAGCAGTACACCATCATCGTTACAAATCTTCCCGTCCGGTCCATCTCCCGTTGCCACCCCGCACTCACTTTTGTCTTTTTTGGACCATAATCCTGTCTTCATGGAGCTGTAAGACCTGAGTACAGGAGATATTGGTGATTGACAGGTGGTGGAGTAGAGGCAGGAGGGGAGGGGAGGTGGAGTGAATTGCAGCCGCCTGCTTCGTCTAATGGCGGATCATTTGCAACGCGTCCCGAATCTGACATCATGTCGGCATTAGCAGCTGTAAGTCATTTGAACAGCAAACGGACGTGCGATCACTATCAGAGACATGACATTGAATCCACCTCCAGCCTCATATCCAGAGCTCAGTTCTACACTCATATCTGTGTTTTATTAAAGACAGACGGATAGGCAAGGGTCTGCGGTTCCTTATGTTTCCTGTAAACCCCCTTTTCTTTTAGTAATATATTAATAACATCAAATATCATCCAAAGATACACATATATTTTATTACTGGTTATTATTATTACAGTAACTGTTCCTGAAGATAAAATTACTTTAAAAAAATGTGCTTGTATATTCAAACATTAGTTTTGTCACTGCTTTGTTTATTCAAAGAATTACAACCATTCGCATGCTAAGGTTGATTTTCAGAGCGGGTCATTTGAAGAATGATCTTCTAGAATCTAGAGCCGGAATGGATGCCAGTGTAAGAGTGAGTTGCAGCAGGATGGTTGTGTTAAACAATAGAGGCTTGACGTGTTGAGTCTGAATGAGATTAGAGCAGAGCTTGGGTGATAATGTTAAACTTCAATGATAACAAAATGAATTACTAAGTTGATCATAGTGTCTGCAGTTGAACAGACATGGTAAAAAAAAAAAAAAAAAAAAAGCCAAATGTGATTTGAGTCTAAACTACAGAAAGTGTTTCAATTCATGAAATGGAGTTTCAATGAGAGACACTAAGAAATATGCAGCCGATCGTGCAGTGATTTTGACTGGAAATAGCTGAAAGTATTCAACAGATCGTCTGTGTTCAAAATTTCAAGGACGCGTGTGTGAATGTGAACTAGCATGTGTGCGTTCCTTCAGACTCTCTCCTTATACCATCTCTGTCACACAGAGGATGCCTTACTCTATCATGAGACGATTGATAAGCTGTCTCACGACGCCAAGGTAACAGTTTCAGTCAGCCATAGCCTGCCATGACAAAGCCATCGGCCCAGATACGTGGTAAGGGTGGTGAGTGTGCGTTTTTCTACTGGCCTAATGGAGCACTTGAATGAGAGAATGCTAGGGGGAGTTTGCTGGTCGAAACTGTGTGTGTGTGTGTGTGTGTGTGTGTGTGTGTGTGTGTGGGTGAGTCTATGAATTGAAGTGGGAGTGAGTAAACAGTGTTCAGTTGACCCTGACCCTCTCTCATTTTGTGAGAATGTGCGTATCCGAGTGTGTGTGTGTGTGTTATTCCAGTCAGCTATTGGCTGTGGACAAACTGTGTTCACTGGACCTCAACCTTATCTGTCTCTTGTGTGTGTATGTGTGTGTGAGTGTGAGTGAGTGTGTGAGTGAGTAAGTGTGTGTGTGTGTGTGCGTGTGTGTGTGTGTACAGTGACTGATGGAATAGTTCTGTTCACTCCACTGCCTTTTGTCCACTCTATGATGTATGAGATGATGACCCTAATGCATCTACTCACACTGGGCCGTGTATGTATGTGTGTGTGTGTGTGTGTGTGTGTGTGTGAGAGAGAGAGAGAGAGAGCGAGAGAGAGAGAGAGAGAGAGAGAGAGAGAGAGAGAGAGAGAGAGCAAGTATAAAACAGTTTATCAGATGAGGAAACATTTGCTGAACCATATCTTTAGTCATACTCTTCATGTCATAAAATGCAATGCACACATGTTACTCAAATTAACTCAGCTCTGACCACTGCTGACAGAGCAGCCCTGCTCTACGCGCCTCTCCATACTGATCTGGGATCAGCCTCACACGCTTTGCCAATTATGGTTCAAACTAGATTAAAACTTTTCCAAGATTAGTGTATATCAGCTGTGAGAAATCTAGACAGATTCAGCAGGAAAGTTTGAAGCAGACACTGAATGCCATTCACAAGGACACAGGTTTCAGACAAGAATGCAGACTCTTTCAGTCCCTGCCTGTCTTAAGTGTTACTTTGCACAAATATGAATATTTAAAAAGATGAATCCAAAGATGAACATTTTTCAGCACAAGGACAGTATTTTTTGCAACTCGTTTTTACTTGCCATTTAGGTTTCTAAGTGGTTTATTACCTCCGCCAAGGAGGTTATGTTTTTGGTGCGGTTTGTCGGTTTGTTTGTTGGTTGCAAAAAAAAAAAAAAAAAAAGAAAAGGTTGGAAGTAGGCCCAGACACAGGACTGGAAGCCTGGATAACAATCCCAGGAATAGGAATTTATGTAGTGGAACTGGGAAATTATAAGAGAGAAGCAGTACCAGGGAGAACAGTTTTCATTCGTTCTGATAATAGGCTACTGTCTTAAAGAAGCCACCCTTTCACCTCCCTCGCCCTTTGTCTAAATGCTGTCAAGTTCCACACACCATGGAGATTTACTACTAAAACAAAACAGAGCATATCTCATTTAAACCTAATTTATCTCAATATAAATTTAACCGCAGCTAAAGCACAGATCTCTCTCTCTCTCTCTCTCTCTCTCTCTCTCATTCTCTCTAAATCTAAAGACTGAACAGTGGGTCTAGGCTAATTGAAACATACTCAGCATTAACTCTTAAAATTGAACATATATTTGCACTTGCGCCTGCTCATCTCCCCCGATGGACCAGTCTATTTCACACGTTTACCTGATTGTCTTTCAAAACCAGTGAAGGTAATTGAAGATAACTCCGTTTCACTCCTCCGACATCGTGGTGCATGCCTTATTAAGACATTGACCGTATAATTGCGTTCTAAATTGTCGTAGTGAATTTATGGGACCTTATCCAGATTGAAGGTTTCTGTTTAGTGAAGCTTATGACTACGAGGAACGAAATTCAAATTGACAAGGGAGCAATTGTTCTGTCTGCTTTTGTGTACCTCTGAAGATGCCTTTTTTATTTAATCAAAAGCATTCTGATGATGTGTAAATGGAATAATAATGACAACTTGAGCTGATCTTCTCCCAAAGTGATTCTTTTTCTTCCTTTCTTCTCTGATATGGAAATGGATGAAACTCTTGTTGACTGATTGTGCCAAAATAGTCTCAGATGAATTATAAATTCAAATGATTAACATTGAGCAAACTGCATTTCATCTTTTTAAAAAAAGAATGATAATTGATTCTCTTTAGATTCTAAAACACCCTTTTGGAGATTGGCCTGCTGTGATGTGTTTTGTTTGTTGAAACAAACTCCTCGGTAACGGCTTTGATACACGTTTAAATTAAAATTTAGGTGGAGTCATCCAACTTTTTTTCCAAAACTATTTCTATTTTGAATGCAAATATATCAGTTAACTCATACAAACAAACTCCAACCTATTTCTTTTGGAAAGAAAATAAATAGGTACTTTGTGTTCAGGTCAGATGTCAAGAACCTGAAGTTTGTTCACTTCCCCTGGCATTCTCTTTCTGTGTGTGTGTGTGTGTGTGTGTGTGTGTGTGTGTGTGTGAGAGAGAGAGAGAGCAAAAGGCACTCCGTTGGTGGTAGTTAATGAGGCTGTGAGGTTGAGTAAAGTTAACTTGGCTCCTTTTTAATGGCGGCTGGTTGGTTTATTTTCTCCTTTTGTCCAGGGCCATACTGTTGAGTAGTTCTCCTCTCCCCTTTGCTATTGTTTACATGCGAACAAAAGGAGGACAAAAACACAGAAGTGTTAAAATACTTGTCAATGCCGTCTCTCTACAAGGTGACAGGCGTCTGTGAGAGGTGATATGTTCCCGGGATTGTTATTTTGAATCCTTTTCTCTTTCCTTCTCTCTCTTTACTCTGTTCATTT
>NC_044495.1:31119710-31127210 GCF_902362185.1 Chanos chanos | reverse complement strand
CTATGAGACTTAGCAACTCTCCATGAGGAGACTCCAAATTTCCCTTACAAGGACCACAAGCCTGGACCTCTGGCTCCAAACAGAGCAAAACACACCACACTCATGTGCTTTCAGAAGTGTTTGGAGGGAAGTTAAAAAAGAGGAAAGAAATGGAATTGGACAGAGAGAAGTAGAGAGGAATAGAACAATAACTATTAGGCATGATTTCCTCTGCATAATGATAACCTTAGCATTAAATACATAAACTTCCCCCTTATGTTTATTTGCTTTAAAACATATCTTGAGTCTCTCATACAAATCCATTCCACTTCTATCATTTCTGGCACTTCTGTCCCCCCCAAGACTCTATTCCCCCATTTGCTATGGACTACCTACACCCCACCAGAGCTGTTTCCCATCTCTCTCTCTCTCTCCCTCTCTCTCTTTCTCTCACAGTCACAATAAAATAACTGCATGTTTTTTTTCCCTCTATTTTTTAACCCTCCCTCCCTCTCCCTCCATCCCTAGCCAGAATGAAACCCCTTTCTGCCCTACCTCCTACACACCATCGTTCTCTCTTTGACCCGTGCTGAAGCCGGGCTCTCAGGAAGTCTAAACAGCTCCACTCGACACCATTCTGGCTTTGGGCTTTGATATTGGTTCATTCTCAAAGACTCATGTAGGTACTTAAATTCCTGTAGGTGCATTTTACCCAGTCAGCCAATCCCGTCCTCCGGCATAGCTGTCATGCCTGACATATCTCAAATGCCTGCTACTCTCTCTCTCTCTTTCTCTCTCGCTTCTGTGGAAGAGAGGAGAGAGGGAGGGAAAGGTGGATTGGTTGGGTAAAGTAAGTGTGGGAGTGGGGCGAAAGAAAGGAGATTGAATCAGTGTGTGTAGTGGGAGCTTGTGTTGTTATTGTGTTGGTGTAGTAAGTGAGTGCTGTTTTGGCTGCAGGGTGAAATTGCTACATGCAGAGAGAGAGAGAGAGAGAGGCAGGAGCAGATTTTACTAGAGTGAAATTTGTTCTCTCTCTCTCTCTCTCTGCCCCCCGCTCCCCCTTACTCTGTCTCTGTTTGTGTTTTTTTTTTTTTTTTTCTTTCCCTTTCTTTTCTCATTTTGAGACCCTGTGTGTGAGTGCAAAAGAGGAAATGGATTATCAGAGGAGAAAGCATTTCCTGTTGCTTGGCATGGTATGTGTGCTCTCACAGATGGTAAGATTTTTTGTGCAGGGTTTCTTATCATTTTTACAGGGCAAGAGAACTAATGAGAAGCAGAAAACCCTGCCCACACACACACACCCACAGTGACTCATACTCCATACTGACTTACACACATACGTACAGAATGACATATACACACTCACAGACACATACACACACACGCGCACACACACACAGAGAGAGAGAGAGAGAGAGTGAGAGAGAGAGAGAGAGAGAGAGAGAGAGAGAGATTGTGTGTTCACAGCCCCCTGATTGGTATTATCTCTTTATTGTGTGTGGAGGACAGTAGCACAATGGACACACATACAAACAAACATGCACACACACACACACACACGCGCACACACTTAATGTAGGATGCTGGGAGTTTTTATCAGTGTGTAAGGACAGCTGGTCATTCCTCCTGATATGAGGGGGTATCTGAAATGAATCCTTTGGCACAACTCTTCCACACTCCCCTGAATGACAATATTGTATCCTATCTTATCAGGAGAAGGCCACGTGCATGCCTGCTCCAGGCTCTGCTGTGTTATGTGTGTGTGTGTGTGTGTGTGTGTGTGTGTGTGTGTGTGTGTGTGTGTGTGTGTGTGTGTGTGTGTGTGTGTGTTTGAGAATGAACCAATATCAAATGATATAAAGGTGTCAAACATTTAACGATAAGAAGTCGTTAGAATTCTGCCCGTACATTCAACCTCCATAACAAAAAATTTAGGACATAATTCAAATTCTTTACTGCTAGGCTGCTAATACAAAATGAAGAGAATTAGTTACTTTAAAAACATCCATGTAAACCGAAACATTAAAAAAAAAAAAAAAAAAATGAAACTTAAAGCTTTTTTTTTATTCCTGATCTGGAGAGACAGATTCATTCGTGAGAGTACAGTCCCTCCAACTCAGCACCTTGAAGGCAAAGCTGTTGATCTAACAGTGAAGGAGTGACTCATTATTCTCTCATGTTGACAAATATTGGCTAGACATTATTACGGTCAGCAAGATGGTTAATGTAATGTTTAATATTGGTCTTAAGACACTGGTGTGTGGTGATGCGTGTGACTAATATTCAGACAAATTGACTAATAGAACAAACAACAGCATAGTTTACAGTGCTATAAGCTGTCTGACTTTGATTTTGACAGTCAGTGCTAGTGAGTTATTTGATGTGTTAGATATACAGTCACCATTCTCTAAGGTATAATAAAAGTAAGAAGATAAACCAGGACACAAACTAAACTTGCCCTGAAGTACACAAACCAAAAGTCTTTCTTCCTTCACCTATGTAAATATTCTAAAGCGCATTTACTAAGCAAACCGGTCTCTCTGATGACAAAGTGTTTGCCGCTTTCGTGTGAGTATTTTGCGGCAAATTGTTGATCCCTTTAATGCGTGTTTTTCTCAAGCTCATGTTTAAAACTTGGCTTTAGTCCAAGACAGAGGTGCAGAGGTTACAGGTGTAGCAGGAGTTTTATGTTTAAGGGTAATACAGGATGTCTTTCTTTCTACACTTCTGAATTACTTTGCGACTATTTCATTTTCTCCTTCTAAACAGGTTTAACCAGGGAAACTTTTGTTTGCCAAACACCGTGTCTGTCGCTTCTTCCTCTAGCTCTTTGCACTCCTATTAAAGGAGCCAACTGGCCCAACTGGAATAGGAAGGAAAATGTTGGAGTTGAGCCAGGCATTTGCATCCCAAGTAAACAAATAAACAGACAGAGTCATGGCAACGTCATACTTCTGTGTTGTGTCTGTCTGTTTGCTATGGGTTGAGTGAGGTAGATTGGGTGGTGTGGGGAGGGGGAGGGGGATTGAAAGAGGAGAGGTGAGGAGACATCTCCTGGTGAAGAAATGAGAGAACGGGAGAGAGGCTTTACATTTCATCATAGACTCGCGAGTCCCTGCCCTGCTTGTCCGTCTCTGTGACTCTGTGTTTTAGGTTGGGTTTCTTAGTGGTTTTCAGAAGATGATTTGTAATGAGAGTGAAGCTGGTTTGAGCTGGCCAGCTGACAACACTACCACACCATCACAGACCTCCAATTTACCGCCTGTCTCATTTCATCCTGACAGAGTGTCCTCCTCCCTCCTGTCTCTTCCCCTGTGTGTGTGTGTGTGTGTGTGTGTGTATGTGGGGGGGGGGGGGGGGGGGGGGGGGGGGGGGGGGTGTCTGTATGTGGTTTGTATGTCTGTCAGGGAAGGAAGAGAGGCATTCCTAAGGGAGACCTGTCGCTTCCATAGTCTTTATCAATTCTGGCATCTGCACTCACACAGGATTAGTTAACACTCACTGAATACAGTCCTTACTCAGCCTGCATGTGTGTATGTGTGTGCACAACAGTGACAAAAAGATGGTGTAGGTATACTCACAAATGTGAACTCATTTGTATGAGTGAGAATGTATCCATTTAGGCAATTATGCACGCGTGTGTGTGTGTGTGTGTGAGAGAGAGAGAGAGAGTGGTAGGACCTAGAAATTGGTTTGATAACAGTGGTATGTGTGTTTGTGTGCATGTATCTATCTGTATGTGTGTGTGTGTGTGTGGGCGCGCGCGTGCGCGTGCATGTATGTGTGTGTGTGCGTATCTTTGAGTGTGTGTGTGTGTGTAACTCGATGTTCTCTCTAGAGAGAGTGTAATGAGTGACCCTAAGCCCGCTCACCACCGTGCAAGAGTGGGACTTCTAATTGACTTTTAATCACATAGTCATTAACACACAGAGACACACACTCACACACTGCACCATGTCGCTAATGTCTTTAAACTCATACTCAGTCCACCTCTTCTCTCTTCTCACCTAATCACAGCTCCCACATCGCCGAGTGACCTTCTCCACAGCCAATCAAGCGCAGGATCTGCAGGACCCTTCTCAGCACAGTTACTATGACAGCGGCCTGGAGGAGTCAGAGACTCCCAGCAGTAAGAGTTCGTCGGGGCCTCGTATCGGACCGCTGGCCCTGCCGGAGGACCACTATGAGCGCACCACCCCAGACGGAAGCATCGGAGAGATGGAACACCCAGAGAACGGTAAGACGAGGTGGCGTGTCTCCCCTCTCTTCTCTTTCTTAGTGTCTTTCTTTTGTTTTGGTTCAGTGTTCCTCTGTCTTTTTTTTTTCTGCTTTCTCTCTTGAATGTTCCCTCTGTTCTGTTTTTTTTTTCTTTTTTGGTTCTGTTGCTTGGTACTTGCATCTGCCACTACTTTAATTTCTAACCTTGTATTAGACTTAAATAGACATACACCATACATACACCATGTCCACACACATACATGTACTCTGTCTCACACACACAAGCACACACTCACACCTGCACACACACACACACACACACACACACACACACACACACAGAACTACTTTGGTGCTTCATGATGTTGAACCGAGTCTAACATAATAACATACCAGCACACTCTCTCTCTCTCTCTCTCTCTCACACACACACACACACACACACACAAAATGATGAATGGCTAATGAGTGTTGTGAGACATAATTCTCACCTCTTAAACTGCTTTCACTTTTAGACCATTCGTACCTGTAGTATGCATTTGTGCAGACACTAGAAATTGACACTTTTTTCTCCCAAGAAAATATCAACATACTGACATATTAGTGTTCACACAGACACACACACATACACACACACACACACACACACACACACACACACGGCATATGGCACAGGAGGACCATGAAATCCTACCAAATTGTATTTATCGGAGAGCTGCAGCAGCTACTGAGGAGAGGTCAACATTTCCTCCTCTCTGCCCAGGGAGCCGTGCTCATAACTGGGCTCACGTTTCTGGGGCACGGGCTCCTGCTAGCTACTGGTGTGGAAGTCATGCACATGAGACCGAAACAGCCTATAAATGGTTTCAAAAACACAGTTATGGTATCTTCATGCACATGTATGCACACACACACACACACACACACACACACACACACACACACACACAATTACAGAGAGGAAGGGAGGGGTGTTAATGCCATGACTGCCCTTCATCATGAGTGCTAGTTTTAAGAGTGGAGGGAGTAAAGGCACAGATGGGCATTGTGTATGACATCTCTACACACACACACACACACACACACACACACAATGTATGTGTGTTTGTGTGTGTGTGTGTGTGAGTGTGTGTGTATGCTATAGCATACACGAATGTGTGCATCCTGAGTGCATTTCTGTGTGTGTGTGTGTGTGTGTTTATGTGCACTCAGACCCCATGCGGTGTGTAGACAAAGACTCTCGATGTTTAAACTTACCCTGACCAAAGCTCTCTGTCTTCATGGATGGTGGCCAGTTTCCTCTTGTGACTTCCCTTAGAGTCTCATTGTTCTTCAGTAAATCTCTCGCTCTCTCTCTCTCTCTCTCTCTCTCTCTCTCTCTCTCTCTCTCTCTCTCTCTCTTTTACACACACACACACACACACACCACACACCACACACACACACACACACACAATAGAGCTAATAAAAGAGCAAAGATCTTCAAATAAAAAAGGCCCCTTCGCCCAAGATGACTTTAGCATGCGCTCCATACAGGCTATAAATAAAGCACAGTGTGCTGTTCGCTCTTGCTGGCCCTGATGGCTTTGCAAATGAGCTCTGCTCTCACACAGTTCCTATAGGCAGAGATATGTGAAGGGAGAGAACAAGACTGAGTGGAGCTGAATAAATGTGGGATTTGATTGGTGAAGAAATACATAGGTGGTGCATTGAATGACTTGGCAAAACCACCTTTAAATGAATCCTTGGCTCATTGAGTCTGCGTAATGAGAGATCACTTTTAGGCCTGCGACTTTCGGGCCTGCCACATTTAGGCCTGCTGTCAGAACCATTTTAAGACTGAACTGGAATACATGAAACTGATTCGAGATGTCCGACAACCATTTCTACTACCTTCAAAATGCTCTTCCACTTTGGTGAAATTCTGACCTTCATGTTCCTTAGAAATGTGAGTTCCTTCTTCAGAAATATGTCTTCTTCAGAAATGTGTTCTTGTTCCAAGAAATCTCTCACTGAACTAAGTACTTCTCTTCTAAAGCTGTAGAGGACAGCTAACTGCTTGTTTTCTTCACATACTGTATAAACTATTGCTTCAGCGTATTCACACCCTTATACTGGCTTGGACAAAGGACGTCTGCCTTAGAAACACTCCCCATCGTTAGAGGTGCTTTCAACTCTCTTCAAATATTTGGGCAGATTCGGTCCACAACCTCTGAACGAAACTGTACTGGCAACAAATACTACTGGCTTTTCAAATTTATTTTTACTATTTAAGTTATAGTCTAGAACTCCTTAGCCAAAAAAAAAAGTTGTTTCTCTTTCAGAAACATTACATGACCTCGGATGCACTCTACTTCTTCAGAAACATTCTAACATTTCACTGGCAGACACATTCCCCTCTTTTTTTTAAAAGCTTTTGCCTGGCCCACAGCCTGCCCTCCGCTTCAGTCTCCCAATCTCTCCATCCGTCTCACTCCTCTCGCTCCAGAGCTATGAATGGGGACAAAAGGGACAACACGCACCGATCCAGTTAGCCAAACTGCCTCCAAAAACGAGTCTAGCCTTTTCTCTGCCAGAACTGTGTGACTCTCTCTCTCTCTCTCTCTCTCTCTCTCTCTCTCTCTCTCTCTCGCTCTCTCTCTCTCTTTCTCGCTCTCTCTCTCGCTCTCTCGCGCTCTCTCTCTCTCTTTTTCCCAAGAAGCTCACTTAGTCCATTTCTTGTGCAGTTACTCAGAGTGAATTAGGTTTTTTGGACTTGTGCCCATGCAACCTTGTCAGGTCATTGGAATTGAGCTGAAGCTTAGCGAGGCATGTTGCGGCTAACTCAGCGTCAGCTGGAAGGTAAAGATTAGGTTGAGATGGAGAGGACGGAGGACTGGATCCTGGGTCCAGACTTCTCTCTCCTCTGTGTGTTGTGAAAATCAGCCCATCTCTCTCTCTCTCTCTCTCTCTCTCTCTCTCTCTCTCTCTCTCTCTCTCTCTCTCTCTCTCTCTCTCCCTCTCTCTCTTTCTCCCCCTCTCCTGGTAAATGGAATCATCTCCTTCTGATAATGGTGTGTAATTCCATTACCTTGCTGCTGCTTCCCAAGAGGGGGCGTTTCTGCCAGACACCCCTCCCTTCTCTCTCTCCTCCTAATGCTCTCATTTCCGCTGCCTAATAAAAATGGATGTGTCTGCAGGGCTTTTCTGGATAAAAAGAAGAGGAGACCATGAGAAGGATGAGAGAGGAGAGAAGATAGGAAAGGGAGGAAAAGTGAGGTGCAAAGATTTGGGGAGCTGGCTACAACAGATCTGATGACTGGT